>NW_028237071.1:0-43632 GCF_017979445.1 Akebia trifoliata | reverse complement strand
TGGTCAAAACCAGTGCCTAAGCGAGATCCTGCTCCGATGTACTACGGTACTAGGAGGATAGACTAAGTCTATTCTAGAAAAAATGTGATTTAAGATTGCCTTTTCTCAAGCAACGCGCGCCATCTCTGATCTGGGGATTAAACTGGCTATTTTTGGCTTCAGAGAAATGAGTTGAAGTCTTAGATTATCACCTATACAGTATATCAAACCAAGTCACCACATATCGAGAGGTATATAGGTGTACTTGGGCAAGAGTGGCCAAATAAATTGCATTGCACGTAGTGAACCTAGAGTCTAGAAACCTCCCTATAGGTCACGACTCGAACTTATCGTGGGTGTTCCCGGGTTGCTTTGTTTAATCCAACCAGAAGATAAGTGGGTGGACCGGTCCACATCGCTGCAATCGAACCCGTAATATCGGTCCAACCCAACAGACTTAATTGATGAGAGGTACTGGTCAATATCAAGTTAAACCAATTAGTCCCATTGGTAAATGGATCTTATGGATCAACATATAGACCGATTGAACTAATTGGCTTAAAAATATTGGATGAAGTGATGCAAGTGAAATATTCAGATCCATTGGGTCGAACCGGCCCAAACTCAAATGGGTACATAGTCCCAATCACCTTGTATCGACCAGTTTAATTCAATTGACTGAATATTTCATACTTAACAAAATCAGTAAATCATATTCATGTAATATTTCTTGATTGAAATATTTCATTGGTTAGAGATTTTGAATCTAGGGGTCAACTTAATCCATGCTATCAAGAGGAACCTCTATTTGTTAAAAATCTACCCTAGGGTCCGTAACTAATAATCCATCTTTGATGGGATTTTCAGGGTTATCATTGCACCCAAACTCAAGCGTCCACCTCCTAGTTGGAGTCGTAAGTCTAGTCGGTTAGAACGAACGTCAGTACTAAGTCAACACTCGGAAATGGCTTCAGAATCTGAGCTTGCAGAGATCCGTAAGATTTTGACAACCTTTGCCAATGATATCAACAGTATAAAAGGCAAGGTGGAAGCCTTAGAACAGATTTCAGAATCAATAGGCAATCCCCTTGAAAACCCAAAAGGAAATAAGGCAGAAGAAAGTGCAACAAGACGTTCACATGAGATCTTTGAACTTGATGGAGACGAAGACCCCGTCGATGAAAATCCTGTGTTAGCCAACAGGATGTCTCAATTAGAGTCAGTTATGAAGAGTATAAAGGGTATTGATGAGATTGCAGTAGGCATTGAAGCTTTGAATCGTATCCCTAGGATTCAATTATCGGAGAAATTTGTGATGCCTAAAATGGATAAGTTCAATGGAGTGGGTTGTGCAAGAACCCATCTCAAAGTATATGTCACTACATGCGCAATATGGGGCTTAGCGACGAACGTATGACATTATTATTTCAGCGAACTCTATTAGGATCAACTCTACGATGGCTGATGTCTCAAGATCCAGCTACAGTAGGTACATGGGAGAGTATGTTAAAGGTTTTCTGGCATCAGTACAAATACAGTACCAAAATTGAAACTTCAAGAAGGGACTTGGAGTCAACTAAATAGAAGAATGGGAAAAAATTTACTGACTTCATCGGTCGTTGGAGGGCCAAGGCTGCACAAATGTGGGATAAACCTTTAGAGAAAGAACAAATGGCTATTATCTTAAAAAAATCCCTCACAAGGGTATGCCCGACATCTAGTCTCCCAATACATTCCTACATTCGAGTCTCTATTGCAAGCTGGTAGCCAATTGGAAGATGCTTTTACTTCCAGAATCATTTTCAATCCTTTTGACAATAAGTTCAAAAAGCCTTTCACCAATTCCAAGTCTAGCACTGATCACGCCTATGTAACCAATACGTCTAATACACTCGTCCAATCAAATATCCTGCCTAGTAACCAAGTTAACCCTAGTCAACCTCGACCACGTAGGAAGTTCACCAATTTTGGTATGCCTTTGAGCATTGTCTTTTAAAAATTATTAAGTAAAGGGCTCATTGCACCTCTCCTACCTCGACCTTTACCAAATCCACTCCCCACTTCTCACAATCCGAACTTATTTTGTGAGTTTTACCAAAATGTCGGTCATCTTACTGATCATTGCATCGTTCTTCGTCATACAGTTCAAGACCTCATTGACTCCAAAAAATTTACCGTCCCTGCCCCTGAGTAGCCAAATGTTACCACCAACCCTCTACCCACTTACCAACCTCCTCAGACTTTGAACATGGTATCCAATACTCAACTCTCATTTGACCCAGTCCTTCTCATCCGCTCATTCAATCATAAACTTCCTAACCCCCCTCTTACCCGAGTGACAGTCCCTAATGAGGTTTTTGCCACCAAATGTAGTCTTGGCCAAGAGAAAAGAAGTAAGTCTGAATAATGCAAAGAATCTGAAGAAGAAGACTAAGTCTAACCGCTTGGAAATAATTTCTCGAGTTCTTAGTCTATAATCAAGCCCGTTATGGGTAATTGTCTCTAGTTGTTTATGAGTCTTGAGTCCAATTCTTTCTATCAATTCAGTAATCAAGTTTGTCTTTTTATTTCTTATTTTGTTCTAGTCAAGTTAGTTTGTCGAATCTGCAATGGTGTTAGTCGCCCCATCTAAATTTAATTGAATAAAGGAAATTTCTGAATACCTCGAACGCATTAACGATTTAACTAATAAATTGACTTCAAGGAGAAATTCCTCTAATAAGGAACTCCCTCCTGAATGAGAAGATAAATGTCTTGCTTAACCTCTAATCAAGAAAGTAAAAAGCATTGACCTCAGAAAAAAAAATAATTCCTAAGAAATTCATATTAGAATTAACTTATCCCTAGAGGAGCACAAAGAGATGATGAATTTATTCAAAAAATTCAAAAGACTTGCTTATATGGTCCTATGAGGATATGACGGTTAAATTTAGAGTGTTGTTCAACATGAAATATATACCCATCTTGTGAGAACACCATATGTACAAACCAGAATAGACTCACATAGTCAGAGGAGAGATTACAAAATGTATCGGTGCTAGACTTTTAGAAAGTTTACTATTTTCTGATAGATGGAATAGTTGAAGCAGCCACTAAAAATCTCAAGACAATCATCGTGAAAATGTGTCAATCACACACACACCGGGATTGGCCAGAGAAGTTACCATTCGCGCTATGGACATATTACACTTCAATATAGTCTTCCACTAGAGTCACTCTAGTGTATGATATGGAAGCAATCTTACAGGTTAAAATGGAAAATCCTGTATCTCAAGGTCTTGATGGAAGTCAATTGTTAGAAATAGATTGGGTCTGTCAATGGAGAGGAATTACTCGCATGTTTGACAAGAAAGTCAAAGTTCATCACTTACAAGTCAAGGATCTAACCATCAGACTACCAAAAAAAAATTGAGCACTCTTCCTCGATCCTAGGAGGAAGCCTGAATTCAATTGGAGAGATTTATATTGCCTAAAAAAATCGTCAGATTTTAAGATCATGATAAAATTGAACTACTAGAGTCAACCAACCTTGACCAGATCAAGCGATACTACATTTAAGGAGGCCATCTTTGGCCGAATCAATTTCCTATTACCTAGTTTAATATCTCATTTCTCAACCCTTTGTAGTCTTTTTCAAAAAAAAAAATACATTTTTTCTTTCTCAGCCCGATCACCTAACCTAGGGGAAGGAAAAATTCGAATTACGTCTTAGTCTGATCTCAAAATTCTGGGGCACGTAGGCAACCTGAGAAGTTACTTCAGGCCCGACCACATCAAAATAAAAAAAATTTCCCCGATAAAGAAAAAATCTAAAAAGAAATAATTCAAAAGAAAAAGAAATATCATCCAAAATGGGGAAGAAAATTCAAGGAAAAAAAGAAAACAATTTAAAAGAAAATACCACACAAGGGGCATTCAGGTTTTTGAGCCTTAAAATTCATTTCTTTTTATACCCAGTCCTAAGCTTACCTATGAAAGTCCTCCTAAGTACCGTGCGAAAAATTTAAGGAAGGTAGTAAAGCATGATCAGACAGTAACTCTAGAAGTTCAGAAGGGAAGAAGAAGAAAAAAAAAGTCTGGTAAGTTGAAAACCGAAAAGGGCGGCTTAGGCAAATATTAGGGTCCTTAGTGAACATCCTAGCGACGTTGGGTAAATTTTGAAAATACCCTTTTTGGGTCATTTTGATCATTTCTTGCTCTTAGAAGCTCTGATGAACAAATCGTTCAAGGGTTTTGTAGATTTTACTAAATAGAAGGTCCCCAGACTTTTACCAAGGGGTGGGCCATAGCCTAAGTAAGAAAATTATCAAAATACCCTTTTAGCCATTATAAGCCAAATTGAGCTCTTGAGAAGTCCGGTGATTAAACAATTCAGGAATTTAGTAGATCTTGCCTATATAAGATCCTAAAATAGTCACCAAGTTTGGGTGATTCTCTAAGGGTGATAACATTACCAAAATACTCTTTATGCCCACTTAGGGCTCCCAAAAGCTCCGATGAATGAATGGGTCGAAGTATTTACAAATGTGAGTCAATCTAACAATCATCTAGGTGTTGGGAATGGTTTAGGTGGTCTCATTACCTTTTAGGTTTTATGCAAATACATTATGAGCATTTTTTTGATGTACTTGAGGTTGAGTAGCTTTATCAATTTCTTCACATGTCTTCAATTGTAAATCGGTTCGACACATAACTATGTCTCGAGATTGAAAAAATGTGGAACTAACATTTTTATACCCCTAAAGGTCTCTATTTATAAAATTGGTAGTTACTAAAACTTGTCTATCTCTCTAAAAATATAAAAACCCAACAAGAAAATATTACAAATTTTTTTTTATCATGACAAGTACCACATTGGTATACAAGAGTAGAGATAGCAAGAAAATGAGGAGTAGAATATGATTTGGTCATGTAGGAGTGATCTCAAAGTATAAGTGATTAAAGTGTAGGAAATCACCACTAAATGTTGTTCCCCCTCCTATGGATCATGAATGGATATGGTATTAATGAGATGGAAATGTAAAGCATATGTGTGTGGTGGACATGGATGAATAGATATGAGTTGGGGGATAGTAGATGAGTCCTTAGTTGATCTTATCCCCACTACAAGAAGAAGGGATCTTGGATCTAATCTCGTAAATAGCAAGGTGATCAATTATGTTATGTATTTTATAGCTTTTAAAGAAAAATAGCTGAATAAAAGCTTTAGAAAAAATTAGGTTTTGTGATTAAAAACCAAAATCAACCATGAAGCACTAGAGTTGGCAACTAAGAAATCCATTTTAATGATAGAGAAATAAGCTAAAGTTCATAGCGAGAATTCAGATTCAAACAAATATATTCTAGAATTAAAATCTAAAAGATAAAATTAGTGAATTTATTACAAATTTTATCTTACTTCCTTCGGCTTAAATAAATTTCACAAATCTGAAAAAAAAAAAAAAAAATTCTTATTACTTATTTTGAGTAGTCTACTCCAATTTTACAATATTTTTCATAATATTATGGGAGAACTCTCTCAAGATCTGAACTCTCTCTATCCCCTTTAAACTTCTTTAAAGCTCCGGGGAATACATCTAAGGATCTCCTTGAAGCTATTCTCGCCTATAACTCTAAAATTTCCTAGAGTAATCTCTCAAAAAGCTCTTCCGCATTTTATTTTTTATTTTTTTCTTTCTTAGAAGTTCTCCCCCTCTTTTATTTATAGCCATAAAGGGGTAAACTTACAAGGAAAACAACAAATCCAAATAAAAACAAACACATCTACAATGACTCGAACATGATCTTTGATTGTTATTTGTCTTGGTCGTTATATAGAAACTAGAAATCTTTATGTGGTAGATTTGGTTCTCTTGGCTTTTGAGTCTTCATTTTTTCTTGATCTTCTTCAATATTTTTGTCTAGATCTTCTTCAATTCTTTTATTTCTTGGGACTTCTTAATCTTCGAAATATTCAAATCTCCCAAATTTGAGGCTCATAAAGCTCTGATCAGTTGAACTAGTGCCTGATTTCCATACATGAGACTTGTACTGTAGCTTGAGTTTTCAATGGGCCCATTGTGTGGTATAACACATGTACTGTTGGAAAAGTGAATGATAAATTTAAAATTTGGGTTTGTTTCAAATTACAAAATCTGGATCATACCAACAACCACATGGGTAGTAGTCATGTAGATAAAAAATTGTTAATAGTTGCAATACATTTTCCAATAGTTATATACCTCTTCAAAGAGGTGTAGTAAATGTTAACAGGTGTACTACAATTTCCAATAGTCATGTACCTCTCCAAATAGGTATTTTAATTACCATCTTTCTTCTATTTATAGTCCATCTCTCATTGCCTTTTCTACAGAATTTTTCTCGATCATTTTGCATACTAGTTTTATAAATAAAAAAAGAGTTCAAATCATAATTGATTTTAAATGTTGTTATCACAAGAAGGAGATCGTTATATCCTAGGAGACAGACGCCAAAGATTGAGAATACAAGTACGGGGCGAATATTGTCTTAAGGACATAGAGTTCTAGTCTCGGTCTCATTTTTTTTCTTTTTCTATATTTTCATCTACATCACTGTAATTGCTTTAAATCCCATTTTAATTCAGTTTCTATTTGATAATGTTTACTTGTTTCTTCAATAAATATAGTATACTACAATATTAAATAAAAGTTGAAAATCTTAAGACAATATTCCATTCATAATCAGTATTTCAGTATTGTAATAGAAGGTGTTTTATTACATCAGTAGCTTATCAATTTTTAAAAATTCTATTTTGGTATAAATTGACATTTTTTTGTCTTCAACTCGTCTTTTACTTGACTTCTCGATTCACACATACTTGCTCGATTAGGGAAAGTATGAGCGATGGACTCGAGTAAAGCGTCCACTAGACAAACTCATCCCTTGAATTATTTCGAGTTTGTATTTTATAATAATAGCTACTATATCTGGTACAAATTTTGTTACTCTTGTTACTATTCCAACCTATGTCAATCATAAGGAGAAACCAAAGAAATTCAATGGGACCGAGTTTAAGAGATGAAAATAAAAATGTTGTTCTATCTCACTATATTGAATCTTGTGAGATTTCTACATGAGGAAGTCCCTACTTCAAAAAAAATTGAAATTGATAATCAAGTAGTGATTGTTTTGGATGCATCGAAACATTTTGATTTTTTATGTAAAAATTATATCCTCAATGGATTTTACAACACATTGCATAATGTATAGCCAAATCAAAACTTCTAAAGAGCTATAGGAGTCTTTTGATAGAAAATATAAAACAGAAGATGTCGACATAAAGAAATTCTTCATCGATCATTTTGCATCAAATACAAGTAGAAAATATGATACTTAGTTAGTCATTCCAAGTCGTTGTAATAATTGAAAAATTACCACCAACTTGGAAACACTTCAAAAATTACTTAAAGCACAAATGTAAAGTGATGGGACTCGAGGACTTAATTGTGAGATTGAGGATGTCACGCCCTAAAATCCAATACAAATCCCAATGATTTTTATGTAAGATCTCAAGAAATGATTAACTATCCCTTCCCACGATAACATATACTAATATGAGCATAAAACTAGATAAACAACTATAAAGAAGTGAAAATAAATAATACCAAGGATTAATAGAGTATGGAAGTTAATATGATCTAAAATCCTTAAGTCTCGGAATAATGATCGTTTTGACTGCATCAAGACCTAACTAGACAATTGTACCGAATATAAATTGGCACACAGTACCCACACATAGGAGTTTCAATCTGAAACATAAAATAAATAGCTACTAAAACCCTAAAACCAGTCAAACTGGTAGAGATGGTTGCTCATCCCCATACTCAGCCTCAGGTGCCTGCTCATAAACCGCATCCTCAATAAATGATTTCTCAACAATTGAAAAATCTGAAAGGTAAATGGTATAGTGAGTAACGGGAGTTATCCAGCAGGAAATTATCATTATAATAACTAGTTACAGCATGCAACGCATAATCATTTTGAAGTTTAAATCATGCAAGCTTTTTTTTATATAATCTAACATTTGAATAAATACTAATTCAAACAAGAAAAATAAAACAAACATAATAAGTAACAATCTATTAGTCAAACTTAACAACACAACCATCTTATCATACATTTAAAGTAAAGTTCTCATCCATCGACATATGATAACGAGTACATGATACATACAGGACAATGTAATCGATAAGACTATTGAGGAACACATCGATATAATCATCTCGGCTATGGAAATTCAGTATTCCAATACTTAACCTCTGGTGCGGAATCCCAGCATTCTTATCTAATTTTTTTGCTAGTCTAGCAAACTATAGTTGGGTGACCATTTATCCAGGTTAGACTGGCCGTTGACTAAGAAATAAGTATTAAGTTCAACTAACTATAAGGTCAATTTTTTTACGATTATAGACTCTTAATGATCACTAACTAGTCCAGAAAAAATTCCTCACATCTAAGCCTATCAAGATACAATTTATATGAACCTCAGACTATCTCTATACTATATAAATATCGTCTTTACACACAAATGTTTCCTAAGAAAGAAGAGGAGTAATTCTTGGATCTCAAGAGATATACTACTTTTTAAGGAATTCGATACTACCAAAGATAATAGAACATCAAGTGTTATCCTAAATTGACCCGCCGCTTCTAAAAGTATAGCAATATGTCACTCTCTCTAGGTTTTCTATGATCTATTTCTACTAAATAAAAATAACTTTATTTTCATATATACATATATATCGTTTCTTTATATTGAAAATACAAACAAGATATGGTAGTGCCCTCCAATGACATCCATCTATCAATCAATCTATCCATCAATCATATCTCATGTCGTGATAACGTGAGATATCCATCCATCAATCCATCTATTATGCACCGTATGACATGTCATTGCATTAGTCTGGAGACACTATCCAATCAATTAATCGAGAGCATAAGTTCTCTCTATCCATCCCTCAATTCATAGATAAAACATCTATTTTCCTATGTATCTATCAAAATATATCTTTTCTAGAAATTATTTGTAAATCTAAAGTATCATCCAATTCCATATGATGGTCTTGGTTGAGTAGAAAAGATTCGAAAAACACGATAAAATCATATATAGTTAAAACTGTGGAGAACTGTGAAAATTTGGCTAAGTGTTAAAAAAAATAATTTTTCAAAGTTCTCTAAACGAAGAATAGATTTTTATAAATGAAAGTCTTAAATAAATGTATTAACATCATGTAATTTTTGTTACTTAATTCAAAGTAATGTAAAAGATAACGGAATTTGAAAATCTCACAAAAATGTCATAAATTACATTTTGTTCTTGAAACCAAAAAATTAGATTTTATTCCCATTTTTTTTTTCAAATGGGGGGTAGTCTGTTAATTTCATTAAAGAACTTAAAGTAAATGAAAAATATTTACTTAAATATTTTTAATAAAAATAAGGTGTTAGTATGAAAAACATGTGCTAAAAACAAGCTGAACTGGGCATTTCAACATAAGGTTAGTCGATCTAGGTAGGTTGGGCGATCGAACCAAAGAGTTTTTGGGACGATAGGTCAGGTGACTGAGGTCGGTAGATTGAACTTTTCCTGGGTCGACCAAGGGTGGCTTGACCGAGCGTAACAGTTTTTCATCTTCTTATCTGGTTTCTCCCAAACTCGTCCACAATCCTTTTGTTTTAAGTTTTTCCATTGACCATGATCATAAAACTAATAGATCTAATCTTTGTTTTAACTTTTGACACAAGATTTACAATTTAAAAATAAAATCAATGACTAAAATCTTCTAACCATGCATGGTATTTTGAAGAATATGCCCCTAGATTGAAGCCCAAATCTAGTTCTTGGATGTAAAATCATTTTTTATTAAAAATTTAGCAATTAAATGGTAAAAAGGTAGAGTTCTTAATTGTTTAGTGTCTTCTACGATGTAATTGCTTCGAGATAAACTCTCAATATTTTTCTTTGTTCATTTTCATTTTTTCTCTCCAATGAAATCACGATCTCTTGGATCCATACGAAGCCCTTGTCGAGAGGAAACTTTTCTTCTCTTTCGTCGAGTGTTCATTCCCACTCTACAATCCTCGAATCAATTCTTCTATCTCTAAAAATGCTAGGGTTATGGTTTATCTTTAGAGGAGAGAATGAAAAATCTGTAAATCTTTAATAAGTTTGGTATTTATAGTAACTTAAGGATGTAAAAGTCATTTTAGAATTTGTTTTATTTTTTAAACGTCTATGTCCCGGAATGTAATTTTCGCATACCTATAATTTATTTTGGATGATTTTTCGGTACAAACCTAATAGTATTATCGAATTTTCAAGAATAAAATTCTATGAAATTTTTTATTTCTATGTGTCCAAACTTCATTATCAATAAGAATTCATCGAGAAACATAATAGATTTCTAAGACATTATGGAGGATATAGGAAGATAACCGTACTACTGAAAACAAAATGGGAAATATTTCTATGAAATCCAAGGCAAACATTGTGAAGGTAGGATAAAAAACCAACAAAAAGAGAAAGCATTCTAATCAAGGTCTAACCTAAGAATATTCAAAAAGGTTCAAAAGAAAATATTATGTGTATCATAAGCAAGGTCATCGTGCCAAGGATTTCCGTTTAATCAAGGGACAAGAGAACTTAAAAAAGAAGATAAATCAAGTATATATGACCGAGGAAGAGAGACTAGTAACTAAATGTTTTGACATAAAGCTTTCAATTGTAATATCTAAAGTTAATTTGGTAAGTAACCCCAAAGAATAGTGGATGTATACTAGAGCTACTTGCCATATTTGTCTGGGTAAGAAAATATTCTCTTTGTATGAGGAAGTAAAGAATGGAAAATAATTGTTTATGAGAAATTTTACAACTTCCAAGGTTGAAGGTATAGGCAATGTCGTACTAAAAATGACCTTGGGCAAGAAACTCACTATCAATAATGTGTTGCATATTCCATATGCTCGAGGAACATTGTTGAACAAGAATGGGTTTAGCTGTTTTTCAAATCTGACAAATTTGTATTTACTAAAAATAGGGTGTATGTAAGCAAAGGATTTGACCGATGCTTTATTTAAGATGAATGTAATGAAAATTGTATCCATAGTTTTTAATACTAATAAGATTATTTTTTTTATATATATACTTGAGTCTTTTAATGTTTGTCATGATAGATTAGGTCATGTGAATTTTATTACATTCTGTAGATTAATAAATTTAGATTTCTTTCCTAAATCTCATATTGACTCAAGTCATAAGTATGAAATGTGTGTGGAGGCTAAATTGACCAAAACACCATTTGCATTCCATTGAAAGGAACATTAAATTTCTAAAGTTAATTCACATTGATACATGTGATTTAAAATTTGTGCACACTAAAGATAGTAAAAAATATTTTATTACTTTTATTGATGATCACACAAGATATTGTTATATATATTTGTTAAGGAGTAAAGACAAAGCCTTAAAAATATTTAAACATTACAAAAAGGAAGTTGAGAATCAACTTAGCAGAAAGATAAATATAATAAGAAGTGATAAAGGTGGTGAATATGAAATACCTGTTGGTGAGTTATGTATAGAACAAGGTATTGTTCACCAAACTATCACTTTTTATTCACTTCAATTTAATAGTGTTGTTGAATGCAAAAAAACCAAACCTTAATTAAAGAAAATGATGAATGTTATATTGATAAGTTCTTACGTACCCTAGAATTTGTAGCAAAAACAATTCTTTCCACAAATCACATTCTCATAAAATACCTCACAAGAAAAATGACCAAACGCCATATGAGTTATGGAAAGGACGAAGATGACATATAAATATTTAAAAGTATCAGGGTGTTTAGCTAAAGTAGTAGTTCTTACCACTAAAAAGGTTAAGATAGGACCAAAAATCATTGATTAGATATTCATTGGTTATGTGCATAATAGTAGTGCATATTGATTCCTTATGCACAAATCTGACTTTCCTAACATTTATGTTAATACCCTTATTGAGTCAAGGAATGCTTCACTTTTTAGGACATTTTTCCTTATAAAAATGTACAAGAAATAAGTTCTTATAAAAGAACTCATGAAGAACGAGTAGTAGTTCTCAAGAGATTATAAATAAAAAATTCCATACAAGATGAGGATAAACCTAGACACAGTAAGAATGCTAAAGTGATTAAGTCATTTGGACCTGATTTTCTAACTTATTTGTTAGAAAATGAGCCTCAAAGTTATAAGGAAGTACTGTCAACTCTTGAAGCTCCATTTTCAAAAGAGGCTATTAACGGTGAAGTTGAATCCACTTTACTAAATAACACATGGAAGTTGATGGATTTTCCACCAGAAATAAGTCTTTAGGATACAAATGAATATTCAAAATAAAATTGAAACCTGATGGAACAATTGATAAGTATAAGGCTATATTAGTAGCCAAGGGTTTTAGAAAAAAAAGACCTGGACTTTTTTAGTACATATTCACCAATTAGTAGGATAACATTCATTAGAATGTTAATAGTAATTGTTGCATTGCATAAGCTTGAAATTCATCAAATGAGGGTTAAAATAACTTTCTTAAATGGTGAATTATAAGAAAAAAATCTATATGGAACAACCCGAAGGATTTGTCGTTTCTAGACAAGAAAAGAAGGTGTGTAGACTTATTAAGTTTCTTTATGGATTGAAGTAAGCACTAAAGCAATGACATATAAAATTTGATAATGCAATATTGTCAAATGGCTTCAAAGTTAATGAATGTAATAAATGTGTACATGCCAAGAGCTCATAAAATGACTATGAAATTATGTGTCTCTATATGGATGATATGCTTATAATTGGTAGTAATAATGATATCATTAAAACTATTAAGAAAATACTTATCAAATTTTTTCATTATATTAGGAATAAAGATTTTTAAAAAAATCTTATGGATTGATATTATCTCAATTACCCTATATTGAGAAAATATTAGAAAAGTTTACTAAATACGGAGATAGCCTAGTAAAGACACCTGTAGATGTAAATTTCAGATAGAATATTGGTCTAGCTACATCTCAGATAGAATATACCTGTATCATAGGTAATTTAATGTATATCATGAACTGCACATGTTCTGACATAGCATACTCAATTAATAAACTAAGTAGATTTAATGTAATCCAAGAAAAAATCATTGGACAACAAAAATTAGGGTTCTTAGATATTTGAGATTAAAGCTTATATCAAAAGAGTCTTCATAGTGGAAACCCAACCTAGTTGATTGGATATCCCAATATCTAGGTTCAAAAGGGACAACCAAACTATGTATGATTCAATAGCAGCACTAGAGAGAAAATTACTTCCAACTATTCCTATGATGAAACAATACTACTTGCAGCGTGTATTAGGATAAGCTATACTTTAATGGTTATTATAACTTGGAAATGAAAGTAGGGTATGAGAGGATACTCTTAATAGAAAATCACCTATATGAGGGTGAAAAAGGATTGTTTCTATGATAATTTTAAATGCTACATTTATTTAGAACACTCATGAAACCAGGAATTATTTAGGGCCAAAATAAACACAACCTTGAGAATCAACTATGTTTGGAAAAGAATTGTGTGAATTATATTATCTAAGGCCTTACTTGTTTGCGCTATAGACAAACGCAAACAGAAACAATTACGTTTCTTTGTGAGACGTGGGGTGCTTGGATGCTAAAATTGTGGTGCCCCGCCAAACGCTAACACAAATCCCAAGGTACTGGTGACACCTCGAATTTCGACATGGTCTGTTTATGTTAGCGTTTCACGGAACTCAAACCTGATAAACCAATTTATAACAAAACCTATATATAAAAATGTAGATACAGGAAAATAACAGCGGAAGACTAATTACATCTAACATGTAAGTAGATCAGAGTGCAGAAGATTTATCAATATACAGGCTTACCAAAACACTCTCACTCTAACATAGGCCTAAACTCTCAAATCCAAAAACTACATACATCTTGGATGAAACTGACAACACTAAGGGATGTGGCCCTAGTGCTCACCAGGCAATAAACTCTGATCGTCGATCTGATCGACTGGATACTTTTCAATTACTGACTCTACGCCTGTCTCAGTGGCTGCAAGTGCTGAAACTAAAAAAAAAATAGGAAGGAAAGGGTGAGTAACAATGGCTACTCAGTAAGTCCACAGCCAATTCCTACTAATAACCCTTCCTAAGTATGATCGAATAAAGCATACTGAACATTTTAATACATGCAAGGTTTTACAAGATAAAATACGATCAACTGGTACATATAGCCAGGGATGAGCAACTAAACAGTTTAAAAATTACACATAACATCAATTATCCATACTCATTATACATTTTCCATTTTATGCAAATAATGTTGACAACATTAAAATAATAGACATGCTTCTCAGTTTGTAATTCCAAATATAACAACAGATACATAATACAAGTGGTGGAGTATTGGAATTAAAGAGTTGGGATTCACGACTGGATTACTCCCAGTCAGGACATGATATTCCTCAATAACATCGTAGTTCTTGATTTTGTGGCTGGTCGTGTCTACCACGCTTGCGGGACCATTTATCCGGCTCAGGCTGGCCGTTTGACGTGACCGTAAGCAATGGGTCTCTTTTCGATGTGTCAGAACGTTCGACTACTACTAGATTGTTAGTGATCACTGACTAATCATCTTCGTCTATGCCTATCAGGCGTGCATGTGATTCCCAAATGACACTCCACTCATATACGACCACCTTTACAATACACGTTCACTGGTAAAGATAAGAAAGGAATGGACCTGGATTCCAGTTGTGACTCCACTCTCATACGCCTCCCATACCACGTATGAGTTTGGTGGTCCCTATCCCAGGATAGTGTACCCCTCTGGATGATGTGACACACTATCCCTTCAGGCATTCACAAACCCTTTAATAGCTCACAAAATAGCTACGTACATATATGATTTTTCATTTAAAACAAAAGAGAAATTAACAGAACAGGGTTGAGAACGGATATCCAGTTCCTACCATGCAACCGTGGCCACCCGGCCTACAATAAATAACAGTACTCAGCGCACGCGCTAACATAATCGGAAATAAACATGCAACCCTTTCATTAATAACCTGGATATCCTTTCACCAACCTACACACAACATACAATGTAAAAGGCAGACATCACCCCTCGGGTGTGATTCTGACAATTTACCGTTTCATCCCTTTCCCATTCTTTCAACATTCTCATTTTTCGTCTTTTCAAATCAACCATCCATTTCCAATCTTTCAAGGTCATTATTTCGGTCTTTCCATTGAAAACCTTCAAATTTTATAAAAATAAAGTCCCAGCGATGCTCGGGACCAAGGCTGTTAAAAATAGAGAAAGCTGGTGAAAATTTGGCTAAGTGTTAGAAACTCAACTTTTCAAAGTTTTCGAAATTGAAAACGGGTTTTTCGAAATGAAAGTCTCGATCATGAGATTCGACACCATATAGTTTTTGTAATCTAATTCAAAGAAACACGAAAGTTATTTCATTTTGAAAACTTGTCGAAAACGTCGAAAATTACATTTTGTTCTTTAAACCAAAATTCGGATTTTGATCCTTTGAGATTTGGATCTTAAAACCATTCCCATTGTTCCGAAATGGGGGGTAAAATCTTAATTTCATTAAAGAACTTAAAGTAAATGGAAAGTAAAATTAAAGAGGACATTTACTTTAATGTTTTTAATGAAATAAAGGGTGAGAAATAGTGTATAAGGTGTGAGGAGGTCAAGCCAAGAGTCAGAACACTGTTCTGAAGAAAACTGTGTCTGTCGGTGGCTGTCGGCGGTAGAATCAGGGTGAGAAATAGTGTATAAGGTGTGAGGAGGTCAAGTCAAGAGTCAGAACACTGTTCTGAAGAAAACTGTGTCTGTCGGTGGCTGTCGGCGGCAGAATCAGGATTCTGTCGGTGGAACCGGCAGAATGCCTTCGGTAGGTGCCAGTGGCACCGACCCTTCCCACCTACAGCCTGAACCTCACTCGCGATTTTTGGGTTTTTCGATCCCTTTTTCGATTTCTTCTTCCATTTTTCGAACCATTAGACCCACCCACGATTTTGTTATCAAAATTTGATAAAGCATAAACAAAACACCTACTTCTACCATGAATTTGAAATCAAACACCAATTTCTATGATTTAAATGCAAACAATAAGTTTTGTTTCAAAACCCTAAATGCACATTTCGGAAATCTAAAGCTACCAATAAGAATTGGAAGTCCCTTACTTGCTTGTGGACGCCAATGGTGATGAATCAACACTAAGGATCAATGTTAGGCGACTCGAAGTTCTGAAAGTGGTTGAACTCGGGTGCCAACGGAGTGGTTGGTTGTGAAACCCTCTTTGAAGGTGTTCTCCCCGCTTCCTAATGACCAACAATGACTCTCCTATGATATGGATGAGGTTCCAAGTGATTATACAAAAACCCACTTGCTGATTCTTATGGGAGAACAAGAGAAAAGAAGAGGAAATGGAGGTTGGATGGGGTGAGGACGTAGAGCTCGACAACGCCGACGACTTTGCTTTCTTCGTCGAGGTTCAACTCGGACTTGATTGGGATAGATCTTGATAGGAATGGGTTCAAACCCTAGGTCTAGAAAATCGCTGAGTTGAGTTATTTGGAGGAGAGTGAAGAAGTGAAATGAAATAAAAGAAAGTGAGTTTTCTTTTATAAGAGGGCTGAGGGTATACTTGTAATTTCCCCATCATTTCTAGTTTCGATCATAACTTAACTATTCGGACTCGGAAAGTGACAAACGAATATACCATTTCAAATAATTTTTCGTTGTGGTTCTAATGGTGTAGTCGAATTTTCTTGATTCTCCCTCTAACGAAAATTTTCTATTTTGGGTCCCACTTAACGCGAAATTTGAGGATTTTATAACTTTTTCCTCTGAACTCGAATTCAAACTTGCTTACAGGCTAATGTATATATTCCGATCCTTTTGAATCTAATGACGAAGTCGGTTTTCCTCAAAATAAATCATAGCAATATTCGAGTATTTTACTATAAATCTCTCCTTCGACATTTTCCTCTAAATCGCACCATTTAATTTCCTCGAGACATGAGTTGAAAATCTGGGGTGTTACAAAAATTTTGATGGGCCCTATCATAAAGCAACACAAAACTTAATTAGAATTACAACAAAATCTTTGTAAAGTATTACAGAGAAAATACCTCCACAAAAATTTACGTTATGTTAAGTTTCCTCTTTCTCTCTCTCTCTCTAACTTCTTAAACCTCTCTTTCTCCATTTTCTCTAGCTTTCCCCAACTTCTTAAACATATCCCAACGTTAACATAATTACTATTTAAACAAAAAATCATGGGATAGAATCCTACTTGGAGCTAATTTCTATTTATATTTTAAAATTACAAAAAAAAAAAAAAAAATTAAAATATTGATGTTTTTTTTAAATATAAGAAAAACGAAGAATAGAATCCTACCTAGTTAATTTATATTTATTTTTTAAATTAAAAAATAATAATTGTGGGATAATAGTCTTACTTGCGTGAATTTATATTTATTTTTTATGAATTAAAAAAAATTATTTTTCATTAGATGTAAGGTATTAAAATGAGTTTGGGATGAGTTACATTTAGGCACTATCAGTGTTAAAATTGGCATGTTTGGGGCAATGGGGTTTCTTTCCAAAATGCAAAATTAGCAAGTGGAAGTTGGTATCATGTAGTACATGGTTTAAGGTAAATTGTAGCTGATTAAAGAGATTTTAGATTTCTATTATAACCCTGGTTTAAAGAGAATAGCATTGTATAACGTACATGGAAATGCTTTAAACATTGGATTTCTATTAAAGTGATATGTAAATATTTATCATTTTTTGTTTAACTTTAAACAAGATTTTAAAAAGAAAAATATTTTTTTTTTCAATTTTTTTTTATTTACATTTACGTGATAATCAAGCAAACGTAAAATTTTGCATTGGACACAACCAATCAATCCAATCACAAAACTATGTAAAATTCAGTAAACACAAAATTCTACAAACACAAAATTTTGTGTTTGTGGCAGTTTACATTGCAAACAAGCAGGGCCTAGATTTACATTAAAGGATTTATAGTTCAAGACATCATGTTCACTGATTAGCCAATAAATCTAATAGTCTTTTACTAGGGAATGATCAAAACCAAAAGCTACCTATCTCGATACAGTTATTTTCCAATCGTACTCTCTCAAGTATCTGCATTTGCATTTGTATTTTTTTCCAGTTAACTTTCATTCATGTGGGAACGATAAATTTGAAGTTTGAATTGTCTCAAATTATAGAATCTGGATTTATAGCCAATAGTCAAATGGGTAATTACAAAACTTATGTATAATGGGCATGTAGATAGAAAATTGTTAACCGTTACAATACCTTTTCCAAGAATTATGTACATTTGCAAAGATGTGTATTAAATGCTAACAGGTATAGTACCCTTTCCAATAGTCATATACCTCTATGGATAGGTGTTTTAACTACCACGTTTTTTCTATTTATAGTTCATCCTTCATTGTATTTGTTATAGAATTTTTCTCGATTATCTTGCATACTAGTTTCATAAAAAAGAAAAAGAGAGTCCAAGTCATAGTTATTTTGTTATTCTTGTGGTTTGAAGTGTTGTTATTATAAGAAGGAAATTGTTATATCTTGGGAAACAATCACCAAAGATCATGAGCACAAGTACAGGGTGAATATTTTCTTAAGGACATAGAGTCAAACCCTACTCTCAGTCTCATTATTTTTCTTCTTTTGTTTTTTTCGTATATATCATTGTAAGTGTTTTGAATCCTATTTTAATTCAATTTCTATTGGATATTGTAGAAGGAAATAATTGCGCAATAATCTAAGTTGTACAAGTGTCCAAATCGATTAAGTAGTAACAGGTGCAGGACAGCATATGGGCGCTGCCCTTCAAGCAGGGCAGGTCAAAGTAGACCTTCCAAGCCTGGCTGGAAGGGCAGCACAACATCAAGCGAGACCAGGTTAGCCAAGCAGGGCAGGTCTGGTCATAGAATAACCATAAACCTAATATGCATACGTCAATCCTAGAGATCTCTACAGCATAGTACGGTCAATCCAAAAGGTCTTCGTTAGGTGAACAACTCCACAGAGTCAGTGGATATCCTAGGATTGTTGTAAAAAATGTGGGAAACCCTGATTCGCGACCAGGAACTATAAGTAACACAATAAGCATTGTTGAGGGGATCTTTTAGGGAGGATCAAAAGTTTAACCAATTTTTTGAAACTATTCTTCTACTTTTTTAACTTGAGCGTCAAAGTGATTTTGGTAGGTACCATACTGTCACGGGGAGGGAGGTACTCGAAGAGACTTCGAATCAGTGTGGCAGAGTCCATCAAAGTCATTCACCAAATTTCGACAGCATAGAACTGGCCCCATCCGTGGGAACACCAACAACAAATTGATTTCAGTTGAAACAATGGTGAGATCCACAAGAACTAAGGAAGTCAATGCACCCCCACCAGTGGCACCAACAGCGTATGCTCAACTTTTGGCAATGCTATATGCCATGAGGAAGCAACAAGAAGAAATACAGAAAAAAATGGACGATTTGGTTGAACAAAATCAGAATTTGAGTCACCATCTTGATAACCAACAGCCAGCGAGACAAGATAGCCCACCAACCCTCATCCGTCAGATAAGGATGACCGTGCTTCGAATACGAAAGGGAGCACACCATTGTTGATCCCTATAGGAGAAAGTGAGATAGAAGTAGCTACTGCAACTACTCGAGTAGAGCCCACAGTGGGTCTGACTCGAAAAGAAGTTAAAGAGATGATTAGAAAAGAGAAAGAGATGATGAAGAGTTCTGAAATAGGCATAGTGGTGGCGCAAGCCATCAGCAGGATTTAGAAGTCTCCTTTTATTGTAGAGATTTTGGCAGAGGAAATTCCAAAGAAATTCATGCTGCCACGCTTTACTCTTTACTAGGGAACGAAAGACCTGATAGAGTACCTTTTCATTTTCGATAGATATTAGCTTTGTGGGAAGGAAAGGAAGGATTGATGTGCAGATTGTTCCCTTTGAGTTTGCAAGGGAATACGTTAACATGATTCCACAAGTTGTCAGGTAGCTCCATAGCTTCTTTTGACACGTTACATTGGCAATAGGAAGAGCGGTGAAGATGTTGATGCACTGCTTAGTATGAGAATGTAATCTAGGAAGAGCCTTAAAGAGTTTATGAAATGATTCAGGGAAGAAGCGATGTCCTTAGAAAGTTGCGACAAGAGAACGGCCATAGTGGTGTTCAGGAATTCCTTGCCATTTGGCTCGGGATTGTATAGGTCCTTTTTGAAGAAGAGACTAAAAACGTTGAGTGAACTTTTCAAAAGAGTAGAAAAGTACATTTGTTTGGAATATGATCCCCAAAATTCCTCCGGGAAAAGCAAGGTGATACATACTGTGGTGAAGCCCAGTAAGCAGCATCAGCTACAACAACAGAGTAAGAAAAGGCTGCTTGAACAGGATAGAAAGCGGAGAAAAGAAATGACATATTTTGTCATGCCTCCCAGCAAGATTTTGCCACTTATTACAAATGAACCTTACTTTGAGTGGCCAATACCTCTTCCTCGAGATCAGATAAATCGAGACGAGAGATACCGCGAGTATCACAAAGTATGGGTACACACCACCAGCAGATGCTAAGCCTTTAAGAGGTTCCTATAGAGGTTGGCAGAGCAGGACATGCTGAGAGATTTGGCCAAAAGATAGAGGAAGGATCCACCCTAAGACAGGAACCATAGGTTTGATCAACCACTTGTGGAAGGACAAGACAGGACAGAAGAGAAGCTGTGATACATGTTGTACTCAGGCAGGAAAGTAGAAGGTCAGGCTAGAGCCGAACTGACGAGAGGATCAAAAGACGTAGAGCAAAACACTTGGCTCACGTCTATACAACAAGGAGTGGGCCTACAGAGCAGATAGAGCCTTACAATGAGCAGACTGTGACGTTCACAGAGAAGGACTTAGAGGGGGTAGTGAGGCCCCATTAGGACGCACTCGTGGTAACTCTCCAAGTGGGCACATTTACTTTCAAAAGGGTGCTGATCGACAGTGGTAGCTCTATCGATATCCTGTATACTTTGGCATTTCTAAAGATGGGCCTTAGTAGAAATGTGCTCACCCTAGCAAGGGCACTGTTGATTGGGTTTGATGGGAGAACAAATCAACCCTAGGGGATATAGTTTTGTCCGTGTAGGCAAGACTGGTAACCTTGATGACCAGGTTTGTGGTCATCAAAGCAAGTTCTTCGTACAATGCCATCTTGGATAGAAGGTAGACGTACATGATGAGGGTCATTCCCTCTACGCACTATCAAGTCTTACGATTCCCAACACTACAAAGGATATGAGACATATAAGGAGATCAAGTAGTGGCCCAAGTGTATACATTGGTAAGAGAGGAGTCTTTTGAGATTAAGGTCTAGCAATAATAGTTATAGTAGGAGGAGAGCGAGACTGGTGATCCCCCATGCCTGAAAAACATCTAGATGGTGGATCTAGGAGAAGGTAGATAGATAGGAGTAGGGGCAAAGTTGGCATCAAAGGAATTGAGAGAACTAAGTGATTGCTTAAGGAGGAACCGAGATGTCTTCGCCTGGTTTACAAAAGAGATGTCAGGGATTAGCCTAGAGGTGATCTGTCACCATTTGAACGTGAAGACAGCTTTCAAACTAGTAAAATAGAAGCCAAGGAGATTAGCACCTCGATTCAAAGAAGTAGTGAATGAAAAGGTGAACAGGTTGATCAGAACTGGATTCATTAGGGAAGTGAAGTTCCTTGATTGGATAGCAAATATTATGGCAGTGCCTAAAAAGAACGAGAAGGTTAGAGTCTGCATTAACTTTATGAACTTGAACAAGGCCTATCCCAAGGATAATTTTCCTATGCCAAGGATAGATCAACTGGTAGACGCAACTTCAAACCACGAGAGGTTGTCCTTCATGAATGATTATTCTGACAACAATCAGATACAACTCAACCTGGTAGATCAAAAGAAGATAACCTTCATCACCGAGCAGGGACTCTATTGCTACCGAGTCATGCCTTTTGGATTAAAGAATGTGGGAGCTACCTATCAATGGTTGGTAACAGTGCTCTTCAGGGATGTGCTAGGTAAGACCATAGAAGTCTATATCGACGATCTGTTGGTAAAAAATAAGATGAAGGAAAACCACGATGCTGATCTAGAAGAAATCTTTTCTCGAGTAAGAAAAGTGGGGATGAAGCTTAATCCAGAAAAGTGTACTTTTGTATTAACTTCGAGGAATTATTTAGGTTATCTGGTCACGAAAAGAGGGATATAAGCCAATCCAGGCCAGATTAGAGCGTAGTTAGAATTGCCCTTCCCGAAACACAAAAGAAAGTTCAGAAGTTAGTAGAAAGAGTGGCAGTCCTAAATCGGTCCATCTCCAGGTCTTCTGATAAGTGCAAACCCTTCTACCAGTTGCTACAAAAGAATACTAGGTTCAAATAGACAGAAGAGTGTAAGTAAGCCTTTACAAAATTGAAGAAGTACTTACGCAAACCACCTATACTCTCTAAGCCAAAAGTGGGAGAAGAATTAGGGTTGTACTTAGCCATCTCAGAGCATGCACTAAGTTCAGTTTTGGTCAAGGTTGGAACAACAGCAGAGCAACCTATTTATTTCTTGAGCAAGACTTTCACTAAGTCGAAAATGCGTTACTCCAGGCTTTAGAAGATGGGGTTAGCACTAATTTGCACAGCATTGCGCCTAAGGCCGTACTTCTAGGCTCATAGAGTACAAGTCATTACAAAGTACCCTCTGAAATATGTCTTAGGGAAGACAGAGGGATTAGGTAGAATGGCGAAGTGAGTTGTGTAGTTGGCAGAGTTTGGGCTCGAGTTCAAGTCTAGAGTCTCATTGAAAGGCCAAGCAGTAGCTGATTTCTTGGTAGATTTCTCGGTAGAAGAAAAGACAGATCTACAAATAGATGAGTTAGAGCATATGGAAGAAGAGTAAAAACTACACATTAGCCCAGGATGGAAAGTTTACGTGGATGGATTATCAAATAAAGAAGGGTTAGGAATAGGAATAGTGCTGATTACTCTGGATAGGTCCAGGATAGAAAAAGTAATAAAATTGGGATTCAGGGCGTCAAACAATGAAGTAGAATATGAGATGATGCTATTTGGCATCAATTCTTTAGTAGGGTTGGGGGAACTGAAGCAACAGTCTACACTGACTTGCAGTTAGTAGTCAATCACGTCAGTGGGACATTCGAGGCACAAGATCCCAAGATACAGCTTTATCTGGAGAAGATCAGGTCTGCCATGCTTCGAGCATGAGAGATCAAAGTGGAGCATATACCTCGAGCAAACAACAGGCATACAGATTCCTTAGCCTACATAGCCTCGATACTAGCAGGGAAGGACAAGAGAGAATTTCCATTGGGCTACTAGGAACGTCTCGTGATAAATGAATCAGAGCTGGTCAACATGGTAGCGATCATAGGGGACAAAGGATGGATGAACCCAATCCTAGCCTTCCTGCAACAAAGGGAGTTATCCAACGATCCCAAGGAGGGTAGACAAGTTAAGAACAAAGTAGAGAGGTACACTATTCTAGATGGGATTTTGTACAAGAAGTCTGTTGGAGGGTTACTCCTGTATTGTCTAACACCAAAGGAAACAAATAATGTGTTAAGCAAAATCTACTAAAGAGACTAAGGGAACCATTTAGGGACAAGGTCTTTGGCCCATAAAGTATTATCTCAAGGATATTTCTGGCCCTACTTGCAGAAAGACGCAATATTACATATTAAGCACTGCGACAGTTGCCAAAGAAACGAAAAGAAAATTTGACAGCCAGCCATGTAGCTCAACTCCTTTGTCAGCCCTTGGCCGTTTGTACAGTGGGGGAATCGACCTAGTAGGCGCACTGCCTAGGATACCAGGTAATTTGACTTTCTTGCTAATAGCCATAGATTATTTCACCAAGTGGGTAGAAGTACTCCCTCTAGCCGGAATACGTCAGCAATAAATCTAGAAGTTCCTGTGGGAGAATATTATTTGTACAATCGATCTGTCGCATACCATAGTTTCAGATAATAGACAACAATTCGCAGGAGAACAGATTAGAGATTTTTGCAAAAAACATGGGATAACATAATTATTCTCCATGCCATAGTATCCATAAGGCAACGGACATGTAGAAACTACAAACAAGGAACTGAATGACACTCTAAAGAAAAGGCTAGGAGAAGCGAAGGACAAATGGACAACAGTCTTGCATGGTGTATTGTGGGCCTACAAGACAACTGCCAAAACTTCCATAGGGGTATCACCATTCGCTATGGCCTATGACATGGAAGTATGGTAAGGTCTAGAGTAGTGCAGACTGATCAAAACAACCAATAGATGATTGTAGAATTTGATCTATTGGAAGAGAAGTGAGAAGCAGCATTGATAAAACTAGAGCATTATCACAAAAAGCTGCAAAACTATTTCAATAAGAAAGTCCACCACAGATAATTCAATGAAGGAGATTTAGTGCTGCGTAGGGTGTTCTAGAATACAGAAGAGTAAAACAGTGAAAAGCTGGGCACTAACTGGGAAGGGCCATATAGAGTAGGAATGATAGGCCAGAAGGGAGTCTATTACTTGATAACGATGTCCGGTCAAGAGTTACTTAAACTGTGGAATGCTTGTAACTTAAAAAGGTATTATCAATTAATAATATTTTTTTATCGTTATTAACTTATGTGCAAGAATTAGCACTAGTGTTGGATCCCACATGGATCCAAGCCTACATGGGTCTTCTATGCCTTCATTGGCAGTGTAAGAAGCTAGTCGGGGCCCAACTCTGACACGAGTAACAGTAGCACTAATGTGGATCCCACATAGATCCGGACTTATGTAGGTCTTTTCTGCCTTTGTTTGCAAAGCAAGAAGCTAGTTGGGGTCCTACTCTGTCAAAAGTTTCAAGAGCACTTAAGTTTGATCCCACTTGGATCTAGGCCTATGTGGGTATTTTTTACCTTAGTTGGCAGAGTTAGAAGTTGGTCAAGGCCCAACTCTGATACGAGCAACAGTAGCACTTATATGGATCTCACTTGGATTCGGACCTACGTGGGTCTTCTCTACCTTCATTGACAGAGTAAGAAGCTGGTCGGGGTCTTACTCTATCACGAGTTCAAGAGCACTAAATTTAGCCATTGTAGTAGTAGAAAACTAAAGCAGAGTTAAAACCTTTTTCAAGGATAGTAACTCAAGGGTATTCCTTCCTTCAAAGTTTATTGCATTCATCCAGTAGAAGGTTCCACTTAAGTAAAACTTACTTAAGGTGAAACCTGGGGGGGAAAGAGTGTAGTAAGCATGAGCAGTTTAAGCATAATAATAGTGTAATAAGCCAATTTCCTAAGCATGAGCAGTTCAAGCAAAGTAGCAGTGTAATGTGTAGAGTGTAGTAAGCATGAGCAGTGTAATAAGCCGATTTTTTAAGCGCAAGTAGTATAAGTAGAGTAGAAGTGCTATGAGCGGAATTAGGTGTGCAACAATATAGCTGAAACAGCATAATGTGCAGTACAATAGTTCAGCTGAGAAAGTAATTATGAGCAGAATGAGCAGTGCGGCAATTCAGTTAGAGATTGCGCAAGTGCAAACAGTGCGATAAGGTTCGCAGTAGAAGTGGGTGAGCATATAGCTTAAGTTAGTTTGAATAAAGCAAGCGACATGATATACTAGACTTACAAAGCCTAATGTTGAAAGTTATTATGAATACAGTGTAAATAGTAAGAAAAAGAAAAGATTCAGACATGGCGGCAGTTGTGCAAAAGCAAATTTTTTTTCATTAATAGTGAAAGGAAAAAATACAAGAGAGAGATCCCAAAGTTGGGATAGTACAAAACATAGTAACGAAAACAAAGAGCAAATCTTCATTTAGGAATGAAAGGCTTGCTGCTAAAAAGTGAAGTCCGAGTAGTAGAAATAGGAAGATCAACTTCAGAAACAGAAAGAGGAGGATCAACTTCAGTAGTAGAGCTTGGAGGATCAACCGCTTTATCCTGAACCATGTCAATAACAGGGACAAAAGGCAGGTTGGGATTCAGTTTATCTTACTCAGTACCTCTTTAAGGAAGGGAGAGAGAGGGAAACTGAGGTCAGCCTTAATTTGCCCAACATAGACCAAGATTTCTCCCTGGTGGCATTCACTAGGGGTATTTGGGTCCTCGTCGACCCGAATAGACATAGAGGCAGGAATATAGAGACCCCGTCAAAGTTGGGTTGCAGTAACAACCATTGAGAAAGTAAGTGTGTAGAAATGAGAAGACAAGGGAAGAAGATTACCTCAGTTCGAAAGAGGTAACAGTAGCAGCGAAGCAAGAGAAAGAGCTTTTCATAGGAAGCAAAGAGATATAATTTCAGAGTTTTAGCACAGTAAGAAGAGAAATAAGCACTAAGTCCCCTATTTATAAGAATAGATAGAGGAGCATGTACTGCTAAGAGGACAACTTGAGTCCAGTTCAAGCGTCGCAGTTTGGGGGTAGTGTAAAAATTAGTGTGACACGTGGATGAACACAGATAAGCAGTGTAGGTCAAAGTAGAGACCTCCCTAGCCTGAGTAGAAGGGCAGCACAGCATTGAGTGAGACTAGGTCAGCCAAGCAGGGCAAGCCTAGTCATAAAATAATCGTAAGCCTGATATATTCACGTCAATTCCAGAAATCTCAGAGGAGATCTCTACAGCATAGTACGGTCAATTCAAAATATCTTTGTTAGGTGAACAACTTCGTAGAGTCAGTGGATATCACAGGATTATCGACCGAAAAGTGAGAAACCCTGATTCGAATCCAAGAACTATAAGTAGCACAGTAAGCCCTGTTGAGGAGATCTTTTTGGAGGGATCAGAAGTCTAACTAATTTTCTGAGACTATTCATCTACTTTTCTAACTTGAGCGGCGGAGTGATTTTGGTAGGTACCACGCTGCTACGGGGAGAAAGGTGCTCGGAGCTACTTCGGATTAGTGTGACAGAGTCCATCAGAGTCGTTCATCGAATTTCGACCGCACATATATTATTTATTTGCTTCTTCGACATATTAAGGTTAACATGTACATCTAATATCTAGCTTAATTTCATTTATTTTTAGGTCATTTAATTCTTTATTAAATTCTATTGAGAATCATTTATTGGCATATCCATGTTTTCAATACATTGTCTATTTTCTATTGTTTATTTCCCATGTCTACTTTTTACCCTTGGATGACATGGTAGTGTTTTTTTAATTTTCAAGAGTCATCCAAGTTTGGGAGTTTGATCCAATGTTTAAAGAATGGATCAATTATTGAATTTAAAATTTTCAAATTCGTCAAGTCATGATGGGACCCCCCTCAATTTTATTATAATTGATTTACAATTTTTAAAGAATTTAAAAGTATAATATTATTTTTCTTAACTAATTATTTTTACATAAATTATATTAAGTATTTATTATTTAGGAAGGATTGTTAAGAATCTTTACATAATAAAAACAAAGTCCCCTCAAGATTATCCTAAAATCAAAGCAATTCCCAAAATGTTACATTTTTGAATGGGAAACGTTTTGAAATTCAATTTTTAAAGTGGGTCATTCTATTTGCACACACCGAAGTGACTAATTGCACCCACCTCCAGCACATTTTGGAGTGGAATGTATAAAAGGAAGTGGGGGCAATTAGCCAAAAGGTATGTGCAAATGGAATGGCCCTTTTAAAATGGTTCACAATACATCAACCGTTTAATCTTATTTGATTGAACCACCTATTCAATAAAAATTTGTAATTCTATTTGAACCAAACTGGCTTTATTATCAAATTCAATTAGACGTTGTTAGATTGGGATCAGTATGGTTTTAAAACATTGGATGATCTCATCATAGCTACTAAAAAATGAGATAGAACTCGTCAAGAACGAAACATAGCAAGTCAAAAATAAATGAATCCTCTTTATTTGTGTATCACAAAAATAGATATAAATATATAAAAATCCCAATTCCCTAGCATCAAACAAGAAATTAGAAGGTGGGGGATGCCGTTGTGGAATGAGTCGAAGAAGATGATGTCGGGGAACTAGAACGGTCATTATTATCCCCCACACTATACTCTGCTCGGCTACTCCTCTCATCTGAGTACAACTGTTTCTGTTGTTGTTGTTGTTGTTGTTGTTGATGATGAGAATACGAGGCCAATGTCAGCTGTTGTGATATAGCTATAGGAACATAGACACCCTTAGTAGCCTTCATCGTGGTATCTACCTTTGTTACTGCCGTCGGGGCACATTCTGCTGGTGGGGGCCATATGCCTCCCACCAAAACATAATGAGTTGGTTGAGGGTTGCCGTTGTTGTGAATTGGTGGACTGGGCCTTGTTGTGTTCAAACGGTATTTCTGAGGAATATGTGAATTTTAATATATAAAAAAATTGTTTGAAATAATGTTTTAAAATTCCTGCAGAGCTGACATGGTACTAAAACTCGTTTGACTCAACTCAAGTACGTAAGAATTTTGCCAAGTTAAGTATTTTTTAAAATCAGAAAATATTCAATGGGCTTGGTTGAGTTGGCTAAAATCATTGTAAGAGCCAGAGTTGTCATCTCTAGCTCAATTCCTCGAGTCGCATAATGCAAATCTCGCATACCATCAAAAGTAAAAAACAATACAATGTCCTCTCAACAACAATCCTTTTAATTTTCAGGAATAATGAAAGAATAAGCACATAAAACACCTTTTGTTATAATGGTAATTTAGTAAAAAATAAAAATAAAAAATCTAGAATATACTTAATGAATGGGTAAATTTGAGAAAGATATGTTTTTTTTTTGAAGGAATTTACTGTTGCTAATAAGGGGCTCAAACTCTCTTTATTTATTTTTTATTTATCAAATGTTAGGTTCCCAAAGATGAGATAAAAAGTTACTTAGAAAAATATATTTGAGATAGGGCTATCTCAACTAAAATGCATATGTAATTTTTATAGTATTTATTAAAATGATCATATAATGATGTTGATATTTATTTATTTATTTGAATTAAAGTAATAGTAATTTCATTTGATGATACATTAAGAGAAAATTGATTGAGATGATTTGTACATGTTCAGGGAATGTCCATAAGATGTTTAGGGTAAAATAACTAGTCAAGTTGAAGATCTTAAAAGAGTAAGAGAAAGATTAAAAATAATGTAGATGAAGACAACAAAAGCAGATGTGAACCCAATATAAATAATATAAAACTTTGTTTAGAACAAAGTGACTGGAAGAATAAGATTGGTGACCCGAAATCTTTAAATAAAACTTTGTTGTTGTTGTCTTACATTTTCTTTTAAACCCATACAAAATGACTATATGTTTTTCAAAATAGATACTCCTTTAAAGAAATCTGCCTTTATAGCCTTATTTTCAAATTGAAATAGATCTTATATATAATTCCAACTTTTTCATGATTTGAGGTTTGAAGACCATTAAAAATAAAAATAAAAATTCAAAAATGTAACCCTGAAATGGATACCCAATTTGATAAATAAAGAAGAATAATACTGAAGTGACCTTAAGATACTACCTCATATCTCACTTTCCTGATGTAGAAGTGTGTATGAACCATGAAGAATGCTGAAGTGGCCTCAAGATCGCACACCCTAACGTGAAAAGTGTATGAGAACCATATATGCTTTTCCTTGAGATACGTGTGCAAAAAGCATCTATGGTTCCTATCCACTTTTACATCAAGATGTGCGATATGAGGTCCAATCTTGAGGTCTCCCCAGCACGACTCGTGAACCATAGATGTTTTTCATTGTGAAGGAAAGTGAGATATGAGGTTCATTCGTGAGGTTACTCCAGCATAACTCAAAAACTAAACATCAAAATGGATATAGCTGTTTTGATTAATATTCTAAAAAATGTAGTTGAATTTGAAATTTCCAAAAGTATACATAACTTTTGTACAGCTAAATCATCTATAAATACGTCTGACACAAATCACATCTGATTTTCAATGTCACATTCTTTTAAGGGTATGTTTGATTGCATGGAAAGTCACTTTCCATGGAATTTGAAATCCATGGAAAATTAGTTGTGAAAAATAGGTAGGGTTGGAAAATCAAATTCCATTGTTTGATTTCACTTGGATAAAATCATGGAAAAAATATGAGAAAAAAGAAGAGGAGAAGGAGGAAGAAGATGAGAGGAGGGGGAGAGGAAGAAGATGACGAGGAAGAGGGAGGGGGGAGGATGTGGCGATGATGGCGACGAAGGTGGCGACGGCGACGGTGGCCGCTGCAACGATGGCGGCGAAGGAGGTAAGTGAGGAAGATGGGGGGAGAACGTGGTGGTGGTGGTGGCGGAAGAGGTGAGGGATGGAGAAGAAGGAGAAAAAGAAAAAGAAGAAGAGAGAGAGAGAAGGTGGTCGGAGACGGAGCCGACGACGACGGGATGGTGATGACGGCGATGATGACGACGGCAAGGTTAGTGTAATGGTGGTGGTGGTGGTGGTAGGGAAGAATTGAGGATGGAAAATATGGATGGATTTCATTTTCCCACCCATATGGGTGGGAAAGTAAAATCCATGATTTAGTGGACTTTTTGAATGGGGTGGAAAATGAATTTCCATTTCCATGTGCAATCAAACACTTGAAAAATGTCATTTTCCATGGAAATTGATTTTCCACCATATTTTCCATGTGCAATCAAACATACCCTAAGAGAAATGTTAAATGGATGCAGTTTTTGGTTCATGCCCTTCACACCCTCTGACTTGTTGGTTCACAACCCAACAAATGTTTGACACGTGGTGCAAATGACATGAGCAATAGAGAGAGCTTCTCTCTCTTGCCCACTACCCATATATTTATTTTTTTAGATTTCAAATCTTAAAAAGGGTTAGGTCCACATTAATTATCATATTGACAATCCAATAAAACAGCCTTTTAGATTTCACGAAAAATATTCATATTAAAAAAATACTATTTTTTGAACTTGATCCAAGGTGTTGAATATGGACGGCCACCGAGCACCTAAATTTAAAAATAAAATTCAACGGTGAAAAATAATTATTTTGAAATTTATTTTTTTAAAATTCATATAATTTTGTCCTCTACAACTCCATTGCATCCGATCATGTTTTTGAATGTCAGGTGATCAAATCAAAAAGTTTGATTTTTTTTTTCACTACAGGCAGGAGAGAAAGGGGTGTTGGCCAAAAACAATGTCCATTTAGCATCACTCTTCTTTTAATAAATCCACTTTAACCAACCGACAACCCATAGTGTTTATTTAACAATGTTGTCATCCTACGGGGGATTTCAGAGCTTTTACATGTCTTCGCTTTTTTTTTTTTTCTCTTGTCAAAGTAAAAAAATATTAAGATACAAAATTAAAGAGAATAAATAATATATATGGTTAAAAATGTAATGCAAAATTAAAATTAAAATTATTTTTTTAGGGATTTAATAAATATTTATTAATCCAAAGTTTTACAACAAAGATTAAATACAGTGATAAGAGATTCTTACCTGTAAATGACTTTTAACTTCATCATTAGTAAGCCCATCGACCTTCATCAATTCTCTAATTTGCTTCGGTGTAGCAGCTGAGGCAACTCAAGAAATCATAACTTGAAATCTGAATTCAAAATTAATTATCCAATTATAATAAACAATCTACAAAATTGTTTACATACCATGAGATCCGCCAAGTTGTTGTAGAGCATGTAAGAATTTCTGATGAAGTTCGTTCGACCAACTTCGCCTAACTTTCCTATTTGATTGTTCTTTCACGACTTGTACTCTTCTATCATCATTGTCAGTGGTCGAGCTCGTTGAAGCCATTGGTATCGTAGTTGTTTTCTTTGCTCCAATTGTGGTTGTGGTGGCTACTTCATCTTTGCGAAAAGGATGAAATGCGCCAACCCTTTTTTTTGTCTCGATCACCTGAAACTTTTTTCTCAATCAAATTCTAGGTTTTTAAATTTGGTCAACAACAATTTGATTAGATCCATTTACAATGAAGTTAGGTACATGGGGCTAATTTTTAATATGAAATGTAATCAGGACTCTTTTTAACTCGGCCAAAAATAAATAAAAGTTATTATGTCGATTTTTTTTTTTTTTTTTTGTGATTGATATTAAATGAAATTTTGTGATCGGAAGATCAATTAATTCAGTATATTACAAGTAAACTAATTATAATGGAAATATAAAATATAAATTCCTCAAAAATTCAAAATAAAGTCAAATGAGTTTGAAACAGTTTGAGAGTGTTTAACACTGTCGATCCTGATAAGATCAAATTAGATAAGTCGGCTTTTGAAACAATATGATCAAATTTAAATAAAAAAAAAAAAAAAAAAATTAATACAGATTTATTTAATTGAATTATTTGATTATTTATTACCTCTTTAGATGGTGGTAGTGGATCTGGAGTTTGATTCCATAATTGAACAGATCTCAACCAATCTACCTTCTGTTCAATCTTCTCATTAGTTCTATCAGATTCTTCTTCTGCTTCTTCTTGAGAAGAAGAAAAGCTTCGGTTTAATGGCATAAATTCCTCAAGAACAGGACCTTCTTCTCTCGAGGTCTGTTCTTCACTTCTAGAGAAACACAGTTGTTGCCTGCAATTCTCAATAGCTATAAATCAAACAAAAAACAATATGTATATATAAGAATTAGAATTAGTTTGTGCGCTTTCGAAGATCAACCAAATATGTAAGAGAGAATCTAATTGAATTGGATACCCTGGTTTACGAGTTCTAGAGAAAGAGGTAGCTCTCGATGGAAAACTAGGATCTTACGATGCTCTTCCTCCAATGCTTCCATACGTCCTTGCCAACTCCTCTTCTTCTTTTCTGTGTAATTCATGATTTCTATCAATCGAGATTGATGAGAGAGAGAGAGAGTGAAAAGGTTTGGAGGTTTGGAGTATCGGATGATGGGTTTTGACGGAGGGGTGAATATTCGGGAATTTGATTCCTTTGGGTTCTATATCCAGTGCTGGAAATGACGTAAGCTGTTTTGGATATGTAGATCGATCGTAGAGACACCTCTACTTTCCGAATATTCTCACGAGAAGCGAGGGAGAGAGAAAGAGGGAAGCATCACTCACGTATGCGACCGTTCGAAAGGGAATCTTCTTAGCATCCGTATCTACCTTACGCCGCGTATGGGACGGCACGGACAAATAAGGTAAGACAATAGGGGGTAGTTTTTAATTAAGGTGATTTAAACACGCCCCCCACTTTTCAATCAATATTAGAGATACTCCACTATATTTTCAAATTGATGATAAACTCTCTTGACCTAATGTTTTGTGTGAGAGAGGCTAATGTTTTGTCTGATCAAGTCTTGAAAGCATTTTTTATTGTAGGGAAGTACAATTTCGATCACTACGTCAAAATAGTAATAGTTCAGCGTTACTGTAGCGGTAAATTCGACGGTCCTAAGCCCACGTTTATATTTCGTCGGTTCAAAAACCACGTTTAGGCCCACAAAACAATTCGACAGGCTTAGCCCACCGAATTTTTTCTATCGTTTTAACGGCCCGTCTTCCTTTCTCATTCTGTTTTCCTGTTTTTCTGTTTTTCTGTTTTTCATCAACGCTTTTGTAAATCCCTCCTTCGAACTCTCCTCTCTTCGTCTCTCTCGATCTCTCGAACTTTCCTCTTTAAGTCTCTATCGAACTCACCTCTCTTTGTCTTTCTCGATCTCTCGAACTCTCCTCTTTAAGTCTCTCTCGATCTCTCCTCTCTGTCTCTCTCGATCTCTAGAACTCTCGATCTCTCCTCTCGTAAGTCTCTCTCGATTTTCTATCTATCCTCTCTCTGTAAGTCTCTCTCGATCTCTCCTCTCTGTATATGATCTCTTCTGACCTATTCGATCGATCAATTTATAAAGTTGCTGATCGTCTTCTTCAATTTAAGCTCAAATCCTCTCGATCTCGTCGTCATCTGCGCCTTCCAAGACCTGAAGTTCAAATCGAAGAACTTAAGCTCAAATTCTTGATCTTCTCTTCTCAGCCAACCATTTTCGGAGCTCAAATTGAGATAGCCATTTGATTGGTTCAGATCTAGTAAGTATAGTTTCATATTTCTAAACATTTGCTGTAGAAATTGTTAGATTCTTCATAAATTTTTAAATTATTCTGATTCTTCATCAGTTATTTATGCTTGGTTGTTCATTTGGATTAGATCTTTCCATATTTACTTGGTTAATATGACTACCCTATTTTGTATCTGCCTAACTTGTTAACTCGTCTCCCCATTAGTTATAATTAGCAATGCTTTTAGTAGTATTTCCAGAGTCGATCTTGGGCATTGGAGACCATTTTTTTATTTTTACCCACAAAATCTAGGAAAATGGACATCTCAACTTGTGAATAAAAGTTTTAAATCGGAGGATTGTGGGGGGAAATATCGAGAAAATAGGGGATCGTTGGCCTATTCCAACAATTTGTTGTGTGTTGGAAATAGGTTAGGCCATTAGCAACCAGGTCTGAAGACATTGTTGTTTGTTTTATAGCAATTTGGGCAGAACATTCATATTCACACCCATAATCCATTCCAGAATCAGAATCATATTTTTAAATTATTAAACATGATTCTAAACAGACTGAATGATTCAGCATGATGATTTAAAGCAACCTAAACATATTCTTACGGTTAAAGATGCTTTGAAACAGACTAAATATATATTCTTATATTATTTGCATCGAAATGGACCAATGAGAAATCTCCGTACGAGACATTTGGTAAAAACTCACCTTAAAATCTAATTTCGTTGTTTTTGTTACTTTCGAATTTCCATTGAGAGAGAACATAGTAGTTTCTATGTTATATATTTGATAAAGTTCTTCAAATTCTATTGTTTATGTTTTGTTTATCATGTTGATTTAAAATTGTTTTTATAAATGTATTTTTATAATTAAATAATGTTTTTTTTTTATTTTATATTATAAGCTGTATTAATATATGCCCGATCATAAAATATAATTTATATACAATATAACCATTTAAATTCTCAAAAATGATGAAAAATGTAAGAACTGATCGACTTGACCAAGTTTTCAAAGCTGAGACGGGTGATTCATTGTAGATATCTGCCTTGAATGCCTCCAAGACTCAGATAGATGACTCTCCCAAGTCATGTTCTAACATGTGTTTCTCATTGGTAATCTGAATGGACTAACAATAATCTTGTTGTTGGACGAGTTTTAAAACTGTGGTCTGAACAGACGTATTAGATATTTATGCTTTCAACAAATTACTTCAGAATATCTAGAGTGAAATTGTCTAATATGATTCGGAAGAGGAGTAATGCAGTTAGTCCTACTATTGCATTGGAGACTGCAACTGCTTTGTGTAGACACCCCATTTTTGCATCGCCTAATTAATCAACTCGTCAACCCGATCGCAATGATTCCCAATGATGGATGTGTATTCCATTGCTTTATTTTGTTACCAGATGTGTTCAGAAATCCGGATGAGGTATCTCGAATTAACAAAACCTTAGAAACCACGCTACGCTAAGAAAATACGACCCCAGAAACATAGAAATCATCATCTTGTAGAACAAAAAGAAGCTTCACGATAAAAATCACTAAAAATGATTAAATTACCAAAATACCCCTAACCTCAAAACGACCCTAGAGCCTACGTTACGATTAGGAAAACTCTCTCGAACACATAAAAAATAAATCGGAACCAAATAGATCATTTCACCAATTTTAACAGAATTTGACAAAATTACGAAAATGCCCCTCATAAAGTTCACAATCATTTCACATAAAAATTTTCATAAAGGATACAAACCAACATTTTCATTGAATTCCTTATGAAAAACCGATTCTAAAACATCCTAGAACATTAAAAACCGACTTAAAACGTGAAAAGTCCTCTCCGGGGGCAAAACGATAATTTCACAATTTTCATAATTAAAAAATTCGAAATTAATAAACAAAACATTAAATAATTAAAGTGAAACATTAATGAAATTAATTAAAATTTTGAACCTAAAAAATCGATCAATCGGGCTCTCAGGCAAAATTGTTGAGGGTTCGTGAGATATTTCTTTAAGGACCCCTCCATTTGGGGGTCCAAAGAATTAAAGAAATAATGGAGGGGGTTCTCCAAAAACCAAAAGTAAATCAAGCAAGACTAAGGTCAATGTATTAAAGTCAATCAAGTGAGACTGAAGTCAAAATTAAAGTCAATTAAGCAAGACTAAAGTCAAGATATTAAAAGTCAATCAATTAAGACTAAAGTCAAAACATTAAAAGTCAATCAAATAAGACCAAAAGTCATAATAGAATTATAATTGATTAATAACTCTATCTAATAGAGTTCTAACTTAAAAACAATTCTACCTAAAACAATTCTAATTAAAACACAATTCTACCTAAGACAAGTCAAACTAAAACACAACTCTAATTAAAAGATCTCTAATTAAACACTAACTCTATCCAAATCAACCCCTAAAAACATCTATAAATAGAGGTGCTCACACCCTATTTTCGTATCAAATCATAAACCCTAAGAGAAGTAGGTCTAGAAGCTCCCCTAGCCCCCCCATAAACCCTAGTTTTGGAGCCCCAACTCCTTAATTAACATCCCTCCTTCAATTTTAATCTAGAAAACACCCAAAAGCCTTCTAAAAACACCCCCAAATCCGCAACGAACTTGAAGAGTTCAGATTCAAAAACAAGGAGATACCTCGGTTTAGGAGATCCGAAATCAAATCCGGAGACAGAACGAAGCAAGGGAGCACGGTACAAGGAGCTCTTTTTGTCAGATCTGAGGGAACAAAGTCCTTGTTATCGGAAAGGTAAATTTTTATTTTTATTTATTTTTATCTAGGTTTTAGCAATGTAATTTACTTGGGAATTTAGTAGAGACCGGCTTTGGCCGGGCGGGGTTGGTGCCTAACACCTTCCAATCCCGTAACATGATCCCCGAACTCAGTTTTTTTTGGTTTTAGATTAGTTTTTATCCGTTTAGAGTCATTGATCGGTTCCTAGACCGTAATAACTAGGTGGCGACTCCCAAACCTCAAGGGTCAAAAGCGGATCCGCGCACCCCGCGGATCGAGGGCGCTTTCAGTGGCGACTCCGCTGGGGACCTTGAGGATCAGACTTGAAAAGCCCCAAGTATGGGAGTATTACTAAAATTACCTAGAATGTTTTAGTTATTTTGTTCGTTTATTTGTTTATTTGTTAGCTTATTTGTATCTTTGATTTTTTTTTTATTTCGATTATTGAGTATGCGTTTGGACTTCGAATGTTTGATATTTTGGGCATATTATTATCTTTGTGGTTCAATTGAGGGTTGTTTAAGGTGACCCTAAATAATGCAAAATTTTGAAAGTTGGTGTTATTAAGAATGGATTAATGATTATTAGAATTAGGAGATCTTCGTTTTTTTATTTTTTAATACGTTGATCTATTCTTGGGTGTTTTTTTGAAAGGGAGAACGACTTTTGATTTAATTTTATTTGTAGGTGTGTGGTCGATCTTTTGGTCGATAGTTTTTTAATTTTAATTTTAATGTTTTATTTTTTATGATCGATTTGTGTTGATGAGGGTGCTGTCCGTTGACAGCAAGAGAGAAACAAATAGTAAAAAAAAATTTTAAGTTTCTGTCAACAGTGCTGGTGCGCGTGGTGTGCCACAAGTAAATTGCTGTTTTTTCGTTTACACCCGTGATGGTGTGTTTGGTGTGCCAAAAATAAAAACCTTTATTTAAAGTCCACACATCGTCTTCTTCGTTAATCATTCTCTTCCCAACCTCATCGGCTTCAACAGACGAATCTGTTTGAGCTGTTCAGTTTAAGACCATGGAAAATCGTTGTTTTCTTCTAATAGAAAATCACAAAACTCTGATTCGACAGCCCCCTTGAAGTTTATTTGATCAAGAATAAGTTAACCACTCTTCATTCGGCTGTCAAAAACGATGAGGAACCACTGGTTCATATCTGAATCCCATCGGTTGAGCCTCTCCATTCTCTTATTCCAATCAGTTTAGGAACATTATATCCGATCGATATCTTCTGAGGTAGAAGCACACAGTCCCGAATCGTCAGCCCATGTTGAAACCCAATCGTTTCTTCTTGCCAAAAAATCAGTCTCTTGCATCTATCGAAGAAGATTTTAGAGGTGGTGGTTCAGATCAGAAAAAGAAGACCTTTGATTCAAATATGAGTCTCGTTTGAAATCGTTTTTTTTTAAATTCTGTTAGTTCTTTCGAAATCTGCTGAATCTTCGACTGAAAATTATTGTTTTTAGTCGGTTTGAAACCTGGTTTTTAATAGAAGTAAGGCTGATTTCCTTTTATTCGAGAATTGAAGAGAAGAAAAGATGTGAAGACCGATCAAATGGAGAGAGCAATCCGAGATTTGTTTGATCAGAATTTTCCGATTCATCGAGCTAATACAGATTTTGTTTTCCAATTCAAAGCAGGTCGATGGCTGGTTCGATTATTGGATTTTATTTACTAATTTTTTTTTTAAATGTCTTTTTTAAGGGAGAAACGTTGGAAACTTTAATTGGGTCAACCTCAATCTGGACATTCTGATATAAGGAGTTGGGTTCGAAATGGAGATGGCGATAATGTTTCGTTGCAAAAATTCCAATCATTATTTTTATTTTTTATTCCATTGGCCGAACCCTCAAAAGATCTGTCATGTTTCGGAACCATAACACAGTAGGTGTTAATCCGACTTGGGTGTATTACTTGAATGAGGATAAGATGGAATTCAACATCATTGGTTGAGTTATTAAAAATTTCGGGATAAAAATCAGTGAATTTGAACGTGGGTTGATAATGGAGTGGGTTTTAATGTGATATTTTCTAACCAATGAACATCTTTGCTCGATTGATTTTTTTATTTTGAATTTTTATTGTCACACTCATTTTTACCCATCGCACATCACTTTAAAAGTATCCGCCGATGCTACTTTCAATCGTCAACGTGACAATAGAATTTCTCTTTTATTGAGTAATGTTTCAATTTTTTTTTTAAATAGTATTAATTTAAAAAAAAAAAAAATTCTTTTCCAAAAAAAAAAAAAATTCAAAATACCAATATGAAAAGATACCCATAATTCCTGACTACCATACTATCATTAATCCATCATTCATGGAGACTTCGATTCATTTTTTTTGGGTCACCCAAAATAACCCTCAATTAAAATACATAAGGAAATAATGCTTGTTTCTAACATTGATATGCTTAATGTGCCTATGTGATTGGAATGGTATTGATCTTGATTGAATATTCACCTGATTTAGATGATTTTTTCTTAATATTCATGTAATCTGATGTGCGATTGGATTGATTGGGCCATGGGCCCATTTGTTTGAAAAAGGCCCCGGGCACACCCCACCCTGTTTTGCACACACCACATGCACGTTTACCGCTTTACTCACTTACACGTCCCATTTAGCCAACGTGGCACTAGTGCGTGGCCCGATCTCTTCGGAGATGCGATGTCATTCATGAAACCCACAACTCCAGTCACGTACCTTAAGGTATATCAAACTGGGGGCATCAATACCATATGATCAGGTGATTCTGAGAAGTATGTTGATGCACCCAGGCTGGAGTGACCTGAGCCTTTGACCTATTGTAAACCACACAGTCACGTGTCCCGATTGCCAACGTAGTACTAGTACGTGGTCGGTCCCCTCGTGGGATGCCAAACCATTTATGAAAGCTACAACTCTTTACTCGTACCCGTAGGTATAAAAGGTAATCTAAGTATATCAATTGCACTTCTTGGTCAAAACCGGTGCCTAAGCAAGATCTTGCCCCACTGTACCCTACTGTACGAGGGGGATAGACTACGTCTATTCTAGACGAGAGGTATTTAAGTGGGCCCTTGCTCAGCATTGTGCGCCACCTCTCAACTGGAGATCAAACTGGCTATTTTTGGCTTCAGAGAAGTGAATTGAGGTTTTAGATTATCACCTGCACGGTATATCAAACCAAGTCACCACGTATCGAAAGGTATATAGGTGTGCTTGGGCAAGGGTGGCTAGATGAAAATGCATTGCACGTAGTAAGCTTAGAGTCTAGAAACCTTCCCAGTAGGTCACGACTCGAACTTATCGTGGGTGTTCCCGGGTTGTTTATTGAATGGAGTCCGTTGATTGATGAATGTATGTAAGTGATGTGAATGATGGGATCCGAGTGCATAATTGATCTCAAGGATAAAAATGTTGCTTTTGAAAAGTAAAATGGGTGCACTGATCCAATAAAAAAATCCATTCTTTTACAATAATGACCCAGTCCATCCCGATCCAACAATCATGATGGACCAGGCCATTTAAATCAAATTGGAAATCGAATTTTCAAAGAAGAAAAAGAAAGTATTTTCTAGGAAAAAATGTTTTCCAAAAGAAGTGTTTTCCAGAAAAGTGTTATTCTCTAGAAAAAATATTTTCTAAGAAAAAAATGTTTTCTAGAAAATGTTTTCCATAAGAACAAGATTTTCCAAGAGAAAATGTTTTCAAATAAAAACTATTTTTCAAAGAAAAAATATTTTCCAGAAGAAAATATTTTCCAAAAGAAAATATTTTCCAAAAGAAAAGAAAATGAAGGAAAAATGATTTACAAAAGATATATATTTGCATGAAAAATTATTGAAATATGTTTGAAGTTGTTATTCAATGAAAACATTATTTGTCAATATTTTTCAAGAGTACAGTAAAATTATTTTTCTTCTGAATAATCATTAAATGGATGAACTTTTTAATGGATTGGTGCACAAAATTCAATAAAATCTCAGGGTTCATTTAAAATGTTATCAAGGGGGTGGACATTGAAATTGGTTAAATTCATCTTCAAAGAGATTTAAGGGTTATCATTGTATCTAAGCTCAATCGTCCATCGTCTAGGTAGGGTTGTAAATCCGATCAGTTAGAGTAAACGTCAATATCAAGTCAATAGTCAGAAATGACCTCCGAATTTCTCAACATCGCCCAGTTGTTCCTTAAAGATCATAGTGCTTCAATCCTACCGGTTGTAAGTAATGTCTCAGTTCTCATCAAGCCCGTTTTGGGTAGTCTTGAGTTTTCATGGGTCATTTGGGTTAGCTCGAGTCCTTTTTTTCTAGCAAGGTCATGTCTTCCTTAGATTGAGCCTACTCTTTCCTATTGAGTCAAGTTAGTTCGTCGAGTCTATAGAGGTGTCTATCGCCCCTTCTGAATTGATTGTACAAAAGAAATTTTTGAATATCTCGAGCGCATTAACGAATTAACTAATAATCTAGCTTCAAAGACAAGAAGATAAGAGTCGGACTCAAGAAAGCAAAGGTCATTGACCTCGGAACAGAATAAATTCCTAAAGAGATTCAAATAGAAACCATCTTATCTTAAGAGGACACAAGGGGATAATGAATTTTCTCAGAAATTTCAAAAGACTTATTCGTGTGATCATATGAGGGTATGTTAGGTACAAGCTTGAGTGTTGCTCAACATGGACTAGATACTCGTCTATATCAATGGAATTAAGAAGATGTTATAAAATGTATCAGTGCTATCCTCACTACATCTTAAGTTGCAAATCATATATTATCAGTCGATATGGGGATACCTTTTAATTGATATCTGATAATGGGTCGTACTTCAAAACATAAATCACTACTCTGGTTTAAAGTTAAAGATCCGGAATCACAAATCATCCCCCTACCGTCATCAAATCAATGGAACGGTTGAAGAAGTTAATAAGAGTCTCAAGACTATCCTTAGAAAAATGTGTCAATCACATCGAGATTGGTCAGAAAAACTACCATTTGCGCTATGAACATATCGAACCTCAATTCGATCCTCCACTGGAGCTACTCCCTACTCCTTAGTGTATGGCATGGAAGCAGTCTTGCCAGTTGAAATGGAGATTCCGTCTCTCAGGGTTCTGTTAGAAAGTCAGTTGTCAGAAGCAGACTGGATTCGCCAACGGTATGAAGAGTTGAATTTGATCGAGAAAAAATGACTGAGAGCGTTGTATCACGTACAAGCTTATCAAAGAAGAGTCGCCCGTGCGTTTGACAAGAAAATCAAGCCCGTCATTTACAAGTCGGGAATTTAGTACTCAAAGAGAACAGGGCACTATTTTTGATCCCAGGGGAAAGTTCAAACCAAATTGGGGAGGTCCGTTCATCGTCAAAGAAATATTACCAGGAAAAGCTGTCAGACTTCAAAATTATGATGGAATCGAGTTACCAGAACCAACCAACCTTGACCAAATCAAACGGTACTACATTTAAGGAGGCCATCTTTGGCCGAATCAATTTCCTTGCTACCCAGTTTTTTATCTCATTTCTCAGCCCTTTGCAGCCTTTTCAAAAAAAAAAAAAATTATGCCTTTTTCTTTCTCAGCCCGATCACCTAACCTAGGGGAGGGAAAATTTGAACTACGTTTTGGTCTGATCCCAAAATTGTTGGGGTACGTAGGCAACCTGAGAGAAATTACTTCAGGCCCGACCACATCAATAAAAAAAAATCTATTTCCCCACACAATAAGAAATGAAAAAAATTCAAAAGAAAAAAAAATTCAAAATGGGGAAGAAAATTTAAAGAAAAAGAAATAATTTAAAAGGAAATGCCACACAAGGGGCATTTGGGTTTTTGAGCCTCAAAATTCCTTTCTTTTTACCCAGTCCCAAGCCTACCTATAAAAGTCCTCCTAAGTACCGTGTGAAAAGTCAAGGAGGGTGGCAAAGCATGATCAAACAGCAACTCCAGAAGTTCAGAAGAGAACAAAAAGATAATAAAAAATGATAAAGCCTGCTAAGTTGAAAACCCGAAAAGGATGACTTAGGCAAAAATTAAGGCAAGCTCGCAAGGTTGAAAATCTGAAAGGACAACTTTGCACAACAATTAGAGCAAAAAAAAAAAAAAAAAAGCTCGCTAGATTGAAAACCTGAAAAGGCGATCTAGACAAAAGTTAGAGTAAGCTCGCTAGATCGAAAACCTGAAAAGGCGATCTAGGCAAAAGTTAGAGCAACAAAGAAAAACAGAAGAAAGATCCCAAGCTGAGAGCGGTCCGAGCTTGAAACATTAGAAGTCCGAATAACCAAGTTCAATACTTAGCTTAAGCCAGGCATAGACTCAGAAGCCACAAGTATCTTGTCTATGATCGATCTGAAAATGTTTACTTCCCCAAGTGAACCAAGGGGGATAAGGGTGAATTCTATGATGAAACTCGAAAGGAAATAATTTTGTACTCTTGAGCCTGACTCAAAACCTTCAATAAAATTAATCAAAATTAAAAGTTGAGTCTTTATTGCGCTTGTGGTAATCAATTATTTCAAACCTTCATACAAGGGGCATTTTCTTTCTTTTTTAATGTAACTTTCCCCCCTTATACTAGGGGCATTTTTTTATGTGTTCAAGGCCATGGTCATTGTAAACTAGAGGCATTTTGCTTTTGAGCAGTGAGATAATGGAACCCCAAATTTAAGGTAACCCTTTGATAACAGTTTTTCAAAAAACTCTTGAGGTTCGAAAGAAATAAAAATTCAGGTTTTAAAACTTTTTGATAAATCCTTGAGGTTCAAACAAAAGCATTTCGGATCTCACATAGGAGATATAACATTCT
>NW_028237070.1:0-43715 GCF_017979445.1 Akebia trifoliata | reverse complement strand
GAGATAAAGAATATAATCTAAAATAGGAACCTATCCTTATCAGACTAGATAGCATCTCGTATTCATCAATTAACTCTAAAGCTCTAAACTACGTATTGCTTTCTAGTTAAATGTGAGGGAATAGAATACCTTGACCAAGTAAGTCGAGCATGAGTGATAAAAGAGAATCCCAACAAGATGCAATAACTGAATTACCGTAAAATTAGAAAGTTCATCCAAAACTATCATTTCCAAGCTTCCCATCATATTGCCCTTCTGGAATTTATGATTGGAACCTGTACACACCCCATTTTTGCATCTGCCTAATTTGACAATTCGTCGTCTAGTTGCCGTGAATTCTTAATGATGATCGCAAAGAACTCGAAAGCTTGTGAGTGTTGTCCCTAATTCCTTTCATTTCTAGTATTTCCATATCCCTTACTTGTTACGACTTGACATAGAAATTTACGCATATTTAGGATTACTACACATTACACCCAATTTAACAGCACGTATGCTTAGGTTCACTATACAGTTTAAAAATTAGAGACCTCGCTACGCTAGGAAAATATGACCTCGAGACTTAGAAATAATCACGAAGGGATGGAAAGAAATCTCATGCTAAAATTTATAAAAATCTGCAAAAATTAACAAAATGATGAAAATACCCCTCATGAGTTTCGGACCTCCGAAAAGTCTTAAAAGTACCTCCATTGCACTCAGAATGGGACTTCGAGTCTAACGAGACCCAAATCGACGAAAACAGAGAAAATTATGAGAAACCAATAAAAATGATCGAAATGCCCCTCAATGTCCAATTCTAACTTAGAGACCTTGATCCTTACGAAACATGATAAAAAATCAAAATCAAAATCAAATTGAAAATCTAATCTAATAAAAATCAAATTAAATTTCAAATTCAAGTTCAAAGTCAAATTAAAAATAAAAAATCAATTAAAATGCAAAATCAAATAATATGGATTAATTGAACCAAAACGACCAATCAAATTAAATTTGAAACTCAATAGACCAATCAAATGAAAGTTAAGCAAGGACCATCGTACTATGAGTAGCGTGGAATAATCACTCTCATTCTTTAAAGAAGAAAAAAAAAATAAAGAAAGAAAGAAGAAACGTGTATTAGAACAAAAGTGGAAAGAAAAAAAATGGAAACATTCTGGTGATTACAAAACCTCATTTTTCTAGTGTAGCGTGGTCCCTAGACATTAGTCTAACATCGAGGTTTTGTATGCGATACACCTAAGTGTGCATAATTTCTATGTCGATTGTGTTGAAAAAGGAAAAAAATTATGAGGAATTCTGAAAAAAAGAATTGAGAGGGAATTGAAAAGAATTTGTATAAGGCGTATGTGACCGCCATTTAAATGTTTTGATAAAAATAAATAATTTTAAAATCAGTTATATAATTATTCTCTTATTTTATTTTTATTTAAAAAGAACATAATTTTTTTCAAAATACTTGGCAATTTTTTGTAAAACACTGAATTTAATATCTATATTTGTATCATCCTTATCCCATCTTTGATACCGGATGTATAGAATTCCACTCAACTTGGAACTCGGATGAGTTGATTCAATTGGAGTTTGAGGTGATTCGACCCCAAAATTCGATGGAATCAAGTCAATCGCCAAGTCAAGTTGGTAAACCATCGAGTCAACTCATCTTTTTCTTTGTGATATATATTAGCTCTTACATATATTACTAATTAAGATTGGATTATAAAGGGATCTTTCCATTATTGAAATTATACAAAATTTTATATTTTTAGACAGTTAAATTATATTGTTCTCACCCAAAAAAAAAAAAAAACCTTATAAATAAGAGGCTAGAACAAGGGGTAAAGGCCAGGACAGAAAGTTAAATAAGGCAATTACTTCACTTTTATCATTCCTTCTTTTTCTTTAATAGTTTGTTTCTTGGTCTTTCTCCTTTCCAAACTTGGGAGAAAGACCAAGAAAATAGATAAGATATCAATTCCTAACGTAGATGTCTTGATATGTAGAAGGCAAAATATTCGCCCAATTTTTTTAAAATTAATTTATCACAATTTATTTATTTATTTATTATTATTATTAAATTTTTTTTTTTTGCACAATCTTTCATAGTATGAATCAGCTTAGAATTTTAAGAAAAAAAAAAAAAAAAAGATTATTCGTAATGGTCAAATGGAGTACAGAGAATTTTCCATAAACCCTGATGGGCAAAATTATGTATATTATTTTATTTAAAAGTTCTCTTAATTTATTAAGTTTATGGATATTATTCGTGTAGAAAATTGACTTTTAAATTGATTAATTTAACTTACTTACAAGAACCCTGAAAGGGTTTAAAATTGATAACAAACTAAGCCAATCCTAATAAAAACTGAAATCTAAACAATCTGATCTAACCTAACCCTAGTTTGATCTTTATCATCATCTAGAAGATTTAGTGCATCAACATAACATGCACCTTATTACAATGATCCTAATTATAAACATGATATGGTGTATCATGATACATCTTATTACAATGGAACATATTAAATACTATAATAATTCTCAATTTAAAAGGCAAACGACCACATTTCTACTTGGATGTTCGGTACAACTGTGGTGACAAGCAAGGCTTAGCATATGCATGCAGTAGCTTGGCCAAAGATAGGTCATGAGTTGACTCAGTGAGATCGATGCACGATCCATCTACAGGTGGCACACTCCAATCAAACCCTTGAAGAAGCCTAGCAAGTAGCATAATAGTCATTAGGGACCCTAGTCGAGTCCCCATGCAACCACGTCGACCCGTACTAAATGAGATAAACCGCAATTCTGACTCAGTGAGTTCAACTTGAGTAGATCCATCATTCAAGTGCCGATCTGGTTTGAACTTGAGTGGTTAATCCCAGACTTTAGGGTTTCTTCCTAGCCTGATTCGACTCAGTAGCACGTGACTACCCCTTGGTATGTGATAGCCAGCAACCGTCGTATCTTCCATGGACACATGTGGAAGGTTAAATGGTGCAATAGGGTGGAGCCGAAATGCTTCTCTTGCACATGCCTTGACATAATTGAGTTGGGAAAAATCTGATTCTTGGACAAGTCTCTCCTTTCCAACCACCTGATCGATTTCATCAACAGCTTTTCGCAGAATTTCTGGTTGATTGATCATCTCTGCTAATGCCCATTCTATTGCATTTGATGGATTGTCTATCGCTGCATAAATCAATTCCTGCCAAACAAAATGATCCCTCTTTATACGTACTACAAGGAAGCATGTGATAATGGAAACGCGTTACAAAAATTATAATTTAATTAAAAAATTTAAAACTGACTAATGATTATAGGATCGTGGTATTAACCAGCTAACTACTCCAAAAGACCGATCTTATGGAAAAGGGGGAGAGCTATAGATATAAGAGGATCACGGGGCTTAACTGGGTTTGACACACCCAAGAGTGGAGGAAAATATATACTCAACACTACTCACCAATAAGGGTGGAAAGAATCGAACCCTCGATCTATATGAACTTAGTGCTCTGATACCATGTTAACCAACCAACTACTCCAAAAGACTGATTTTATAAAGAAAGGGAGAACTATGAATATAAGAGAATCATAGGGCTTAATTGGGGTATGACACACCCAAGAGTGGAGGAAAATATACACTCAATTCGTGGGATTGTAGTTTTGTTTTATTCTTTTTAACAAAAAGTAGGACAGTTATAATAGTAAATCTAAATGAAAAAGTAGAGACATTTTCGGTCATCCAAAATTTTGTATTCAACAAATTAACACCTTCTGTCAATATGGTGGTAAAATGAGTGTTGTAGGGGGTCTTTTCATAATTTACAATATTAACTAGGGTGATTATTTTGACAACATAATAAAAAGATATTTCTATAATTTTAGATGACTAGAAACTGAAATGGTTACGGGGTCATGTGATTGTAATGTTATTCGTTTTCATCATAATAACATTACTATTCGAATGTAAAAAAATGAGGACATTTTTGTCTTCCAAATTTTGTTGTCGATAAATTAAACATCTATTAGGCCCCACAAGTGGGAGTACTAAGTTATAAAAATCTTACCGCAGACTGTGCTTTGATCTCTTCCATCGATAGCAGTGGTTTTCCACTAGAATCCTTAACATAAATGAGGACATCAAGGATATCCTCGGGCTCTTTCTTGAGACAAAACTCATCTTTTCCACCTCTCCACTGTTGTATACGTTCATCAATGATTAGATCGTTATACTTGTTCATGATCCCTATTGCCTTCTTCATGATCTTCTCATGACCATCTATATCAAACCGTCTCAAGCAAGGCATATAATCAGATACACAAAAGGCATTAAAGAGAGATAGAATGGTGAAAACTGCATCAATGTACTCTTCTTCTTCGACACCAGGTCCTCCATCGCTCCTTCCCTTTCCCAAGTACCTCTTATTGAACATCATCTTTCTTATCACGTTCCCACTATATTGCCATGCAAGACTCCTCATGTCCACAATTGCACCACCACCACTATCACCCATAGTTTTGTTGCATTGGTTATAAATATATCGAATAAGGTTGTCGGCTTCCTCTAATCTCTTTTGTTGAAGCCACTGGATTCTAGATGGACTGAGCACCTCGGATGCCAACACTCTTCTCATCTGCTTCCATTGATCTCCCCATGGTACAATAACAGTTGACCTAAAGCCATAAGTCGCGTACTCAGTAGCCATTGAGATAGGCCTTGATGCAAATATTGCATCTTGTTTCTTCAAGAATTCTCTAGCAATCTCTGGACAAGTAACTGGGATTATGTGTACATTTCCGAGACGTATGCATGCAATATCAGTATTAAACTCCTTCATAAGCCCATGTATCCATCGGAACCTTGGCTTGTTTATAAACAATTCTGGTAGGTTACTTACGATTGGCCAGGGGATTGGACCAGGAGGAAGTGGGAGTAGTTGATGTTTCCCATTGTTTGCAAATCGAAATACAATGCGAAATGCGAATGCAAATGCTATGAGGTGCATCACAACTATGGGATGGGGGATGATACGCAGAAGAATGCCGGCGCTAATCAACACTGCGAAGAAAAAAATAACAAACATCAATTTATAAGAGAAGAGCAAGGTCAAGAATATATCGTGTCATCAATTTTTAAAAGGGTTTCGAAAACATGCAGGAGCCACCTATTTCTTCCAAATTTCTAAAGTTATTTGAAAGGGTAATTTAGGTATTTTAAAAAAATACTTCAAAAGATCTTTCTTAGACTAATATTCTATTAAGTATGTCCTAATTGGTCCATATTTTTTTATTAGGGGGAATTTTTTTATATATTTTAAAAAAGAAAAATGATGGAGTGACGGTAAAATTGATTTCGTTTTTAGACATTAGTTACGTGGATGTGTGTATGGAACTGTCGATGCTTTTAATCGAGATACAAGTGAAAAGCATCTATAATTCTGTGCGCAGCTCAACGTCAACAACGCGTGAAATTACAATGTCACTCCAGCAAGACTTCTAAAGAAGAGACCTCGACAATCATTTTTCCAAAGCATTATTATTTCTGTTATATATGCTATTGACATAGCTTGTTCATGGCAATATTTAATCAAAAAGTCGTCAATGTAAATATATTTCTACTTTTAGAGTAATCATACCTGGTGCCATTGATCGAGAAGAGAAGAAAGAAAGAAGCAGTGATTGTCTCATTTGATCTCAATGATCCAAGCCTCTTTCAATAAATATAAATAATTCTCTCTCTCTTTTTCGCTATAAATAATGATCAAAGCTTTAAGTACTGATGGATGTTCTATAATACATAGGAGTTTGCATACCAAAGCCTTTATATAGAAGGAGAGCAGGGGACAGAGAATAGGATTTGCCTTACTGTCGGTTTTCCTTGCCGTACTAAGGGGTTGACTTTAGGTATTCAATGGCAAATTCTCTTGTAGTAAGCATTAAACACTCGAGGAAAGCATGAACACATGCAGATAAAGCTGCAAGCCTCTTCTGTTACCAACAATTAAACTCAAATTCTTCAGCCAATCTCATTAACTTAACTCGTGCTTTTATTGATCTTATACGCATCTCATAATGTATTAAATGAATAATGATTTTCAAACTAGAAAGTCTTCACTCAGCTGATGTGTTACAGATATGAAATGATAGATCTTTTTGTTGAAATAATAAACTTGATTTATTATAGTTTGTCTCTAGAGTTTCTAGAATTTTCTTGAAATTGCTAGAGTTTCTAGAATTATCTTGTAATTGCTAGAGTTTCTAGAATTTTCTTTTATTTACTAGAGTCACTAGAAATACTCTTGTATTTTCTAGAAACACTCATTTATTAATTGGTATATAGGAAGTATCTAGAATAATCTAAGTTATTTAATGGTGTATCTAGAATTGTCCATAGAGTCCTATAAATAGAGATTTCTCCCACCATTTTGTATCAATCGAAAAAGATCAAGTTGAGTTCAATAATAAAAACCTCTTCCATCCAAAATTATTCTCTTCAATTTCTCTTTAATTCTCAACAAAGTGGTATCAGAGCAGCCAGGTTCGTGAAGAAAAATGGCAAGTGGAGGAATGGTCCCCTTCCAAGTTCCAATGCTCACCAAGAGCAACTATGACAATTGGAGTATCAAGATGAAAGTGTTACTAGGAGTTCAAGATGTGTAGGAAGTTGTCGAGAAAGGCCATAAGGAGCAAAACGATGTTGCTCTTTCCCAAACCCAGCGGGAAGCCTTGAGGGATTCAAGAAAGAGAGACAAGAAAGCTCTCTATCTCATCTATCAAGCAGTAGATGAAGATGCATTCGAGAAGATCTCAAATGCAACTACTGCCAAAGAAACGGGGGAGAAGCTTCAAACTTGCAACAAAGGAGTCGAGCAAGTTAAAAAGATTCGTCTTCAAACTCTTAGAGGTGAGTTTGAACTTTTATTCATGGAGGAATCTAAATTAATTTCTGATTATTTTGCTAGAGTATTGGCCATTGTAAATCAATTAAGAAGAAATGGTGATGATATTAGTGAAGTGAAAATTATGGAGAAAATTCTTCGTACTCTGAACCCAAATTTTGAATTCATTGCTACGAACATTGAAGAAAATAAAAATTTAGAAACCATGACCGTTGAGCAACTCATGGGTTCTTTACAAGCCTATGAGAAAAAGCAAAAGAGGAAAAAGAAGCAAAAGGAGACTATAGAGCAACTACTACAACTCAACTTGAAGGAAGAAAATTTTGGAAATAATAGAAATCAAAGAGGAAGAGGACGTGGCCAAGGACGTGGACGTGGACGAGGAAGAGAAGGAAGGGGCGGCTTCAACAACAACTTCAACAATTCCAACAACTCTAATAACTTCAACAGGAGAAAGAAGTCGAAATCCACAAGTAACAAGAGGGCACACGGAAGAAGCAACTCATGGTCAAGGAACCACAAATCTCACATCAAATGCTATTATTACAATAAGTTCGGTCACTATGCCTCCGAGTGTAGATTGCCAAGCAAGGTCGAAGAAAAGGCCAATTTCATCGAAGATAAAGGTAGAGAAGAAGGTACGTTGCTGCTAGCTTGCAAAGACAAAGATGAAGGCCAAGAAAATAGATGGTATCTTGACACCGGCGCTAGCAATCACATGTGTGGACAAAGAAAAATGTTCGTGGAGCTCAACGAAGCGGTAAGAGGGAATGTCTCCTTTGGAGATGAATCAAAAATACCCGTGGAAGGCAAAGGTAAAATTCTCATACGCTTAAAAATGGAGGCCATCAATTCATCTCAAATGTCTATTTTGTGTCCAACATGAAGAATAATATTTTGAGTTTGGGTCAATTGCTAGAGAAAGGGTATGATATTCACTTAAAAGAAAATAACCTTTTCTTAAGAGACAGTAAAAGTAATTTGATTGCCAAGGTGCCCATGTCAAAAAAATAGAATGTTCCTCTTGAACATTCAATACGATGTTCCAATGTGTCTAAAAGCTTGCTATAATGACTCATCATGGCTATGGCATTTACGCTTTGGACACCTCAATTTTGGCGGGCTCAAACTTTTGGAAAAGAAGGAGATGGTGAGAGGTTTACCATGCATCAACCAACCCGATTAGCTTTGCGAAGGATGTTTGCTTGGGAAGCAATCCCGGAGAAGCTTTCCAAAGGAGTCATCATCAAGAGCTACAAAGCCGCTCGAGCTCGTACACACTGATGTTTGTGGACCAATTAAACCAAACTCTTTTGGTAAGAGCAAATACTTTCTCCTTTTCATTGATGATTTTTCAAGGAAAACGTGGGCTTATTTCCTAAAGGAGAAATCGGAGGTGTTCGAGAATTTCAAGAAGTTCAAAGCCCTTGTTGAGAAAGAAAGCGGTCTTGCTATTAAGGCTATGAGATCTGACCGAGGAGGAGAATTCACATCAAACGAGTTCCAAAAGTACTGCGAAGATCATGGAATTCGTCGTCCCTTAACGGTGCCGAGATCCCCCCAACAAAATGGAGTGGCAGAGAGGAAGAATCGAACCATACTCAACATGGCTCGCAGCATGCTCAAGAGCAAAAGAATGCCCAAGGAGTTTTGGGCCGAAGCGGTGGCTTGTGCAGTCTACTTGGCAAATCGCTCTCCAACAAGAAGTGTGTATGAGAAGACACCACAAGAAGCATGGAGTGGAAGAAAGCCCGGAATTTCTCACCTCAAAGTCTTTGGAAGTGTTGCTTATGTTCATGTGCCTAATGAAAAAAGAACCAAGCTCGACGACAAAAGTGAGAAGTACGTATTCATTGGCTATGACTCAAGATCCAAAGGCTACAAGTTGTACAACCCAAATTCCGGCAAAATTCTTATTAGTCGTGATATAGAGGTCAATGAAGAAGATTCTTGGGATTGGAACACACAAGAAGACGAGTATGATTTTCTTCCTTACTTTGAAGAAGAAGAAGAAGAAGAAATGGAGCAACCAAGGATCGAAGAGGCAAGACAAGAACTTCGAGAGCCTACTACTCCACCGATCTCACCAATCGGAAACCTACATGAAGATTCGTCATCAAGTGAAAGTTCTAATGAGAAGACGCCACGCTTAAGAAGCTTACAAGAAGTTTATGAGGTAACCGAAAATAAAAATGATATCACTCTTTTGTGTCTCTTTGGTGATTGTGAACCTCTGAGCTACCAAGAAGCGGTAGAAAACAAGAAATGGAGAGACGCTATGGATGAAGAAATCAATTCAATCACAAAGAACAACATATGGGAGCTAGCTACACTTCCACAAGACACAAAGCGATCGGAGTAAAATGGGTGTACAAGACGAAGAAGAATGCTAAAGGAAACGTGGAGAGATACAAAACAAGATTGGTGGCTAAAGGCTATAGTCAAAGAGAAGGCATTGACTATGATGAGGTATTTGCTCCTGTTGCTCGTCTTGAAACTGTTAGATTAATAATTTCTTTGGCAGCCCAAAATAGATGGAAGATCTACCAAATGGATGTAAAGTCCGCCTTCTTAAATGGTTTCCTTGAAGAAGAAGTCTACATCGAGCAACCATTGGGCTATGAAGTAAAAGGACATGAAGATAAAGTTTTGAGGTTGAAGAAAGCTTTATATGGCCTAAAGCAAGCGCCGAGAGCTTGGAATACTCGAATTGACAAGTACTTTCAAGATAAGAATTTCACCAAGTGTCCATATGAGCATGCACTCTATATCAAAGTTAAAATAGAGATATTTTGATTGTATGCTTGTATGTGGATGACTTGATCTTCACATGTAGTAACCCAAGTATGTTTGAGAAGTTCAAGAAAGAAATGGCGAAAGAGTTCGAGATGACAGACCTTGGACTCATGTCTTACTACCTCGGTATTGAAGTAAAGCAAAAAGACAAAGGCATCTTCATTACTCAAGAAGGCTATGCTAAAGAAGTGCTTAAGAAGTTCAAGATGAATGACTCTAATCCAGTTGGCACGCCGATGGAATGTGGAATCAAGTTGTCAAAGCATGATGAAGGAGAAAAGGTGGACCCAACTCTCTATAAAAGCCTTATTAGAAGTTTGCGCTACCTAACTTGTACTAGGCCGGATATTCTCTAAGCCGTTGGAATCGTAAGTCGCTATTGGAAGCTCCAACAACAACCCATTTCAAGACTGCAAAAAGAATACTTCGGTACATTAAAGGTACAACCAACTATGGCTTTTTTATTCATCTTCTAACAATTATGAGATAGTTGGATATAGTGATAGCGATTGGGTGGAGACTTGGATGATAGAAATAGCACCACCGGATTTGTGTTCTTTATGGGAAACACTGCTTTCACTTGGATGTCAAAGAAGCAACCAATCGTCACACTATCAACTTGTGAAGCCGATTATGTTGCTGCAACATCATGTGTTTGTCATGCTATCTGGCTAAGAAACTTGTTGAAAGAATTGAATTTACCACAAGAAAAGCCTGTCGAGATTCGTGTTGACAACAAGTCAGCACTCGCACTAGCAAAGAATCATGTCTTTCATGAAAGAAGTAAGCATATCGACACTCGTTATCATTATATACGAGAATGCATTGGAAGAAAGGAAGTAAGGTTGGAATTCGTGAAATCTCAAGATCAAGTAGCAGACATATTTACCAAGCCACTCAAAAGAGAAGCTTTTACCAAGTTACAAGGTATTCTTGGAGTCACAAATCAAGTTTAAGGGGGGGGTGTTGAAATAATAAACTTGATTTATTATAGTTTGTCTCTAAAGTTTCTAGAATTTTCTTGAAATTGCTAGAGTTTCTAGAATTATCTTGTAATTGCTGGAGTTTCTAGAATTTTCTTTTATTTACTAGAGTCACTAGAAATACTCTTGTATTTTCTAGAAACACTCATTTATTAATTGGTATATAGGAAGTATCTAGAATAATCTAAGTTATTTAATGGTGTATCTAGAATTGTCCATAGAGTCCTATAAATAGAGATGTTCTCCCACCATTTTGTATCAATCGAAAAAGATCAAGTTGAGTTCAATAATAAAAACCTCCTCCTTCCTTCCTCTTCTCTTTTCCTCTCCCTCTTTTTTTCCATACACATGCATTGCAAATCTCCCATTAAAATCTCTATCCCCTGTGATCTCCGAAACCGTCTTTTCGTTCCGTGTCGCGTTCGTAACTTTCTGCGAAGTTTCCCCTTCTGAGCGAGAATATATATTCCACTTTATTCAAATACAATTGTTGGGATTGATTAAATTTCAGGATCCTGGATTTCCGGACAATTTTCTATTCATATTGGAAATCAAGTAGTCGAAAAAATGTCTCTTAGACTTAGGCCCAGAGTGTGAAACCTTTTACCATATTCGATTTTTATAAACAATTAGGTTTTGGGATTTTAAAAACCCACAGATATCACGTTGAGTCTAGCCGATAGGTCTATAAAAATTTCAAAGGGTATAGTTGAGGACGTGATAGTTAAAGTCAAAGATTTGTATTTCCCTGTTGACTTTGTTGTCTAAGACACAGAGCCAGTCATCAATTCGAACTGTCATATTCCTATCATCTTAGGACGTCCATTCTTAGTCACTTCTGACGTAGTCATTCGTTGTAGAAACAAAATTATGACTTTAGCATTTGGGGATATGAAAGTGAAACTGAACGTCTTTCACAATTTCTAAGGAATTGATGTAGATGATGGTATGGAGGAAGTGAACATGATAGATACGCTAGTCAATGAAACGTACCAAGAGTTAGGGTACTCTGATCCCCTAACAAAATGTTTGGCTCACTTTGGCCTTGACTTGGACGTAGAAGAGTCTATAAGAGAAGTCAATGCTTTGCTTGAATCTGTTCCACTCTTAGATTTTGTGCGGTGGCACGCAAAAGCTGAAAGTCTTCCTGTGCGCACATCCAATCTTGTTCCTTCTCATGTCGAGCCTCCAAAATTAGAACTCAAATCTCTTCTAGAGACCTTGAGATATGCATTTCTTGGCAAGAATCAAACCTTGCATGTGATCATTTCATCTCACCTCAATGAAGTGCAAGAGGGAAAGTTGTTAGGAGTATTAAGGGAACATCAAGAAGCTATTGGTTAGAGCATAGCTGACATCAAGGGAATTAGTTCATCTGTGGTGATGCTCCACATTCGTTTAGAGGATTTTGCTAAACCTTCCTTAGAACCTCAGAGACGACTAAATCCTGTCATGAAAGACGTGGTTCGGATAGAAGTGATGAAATTGCTAGATGCGGGTATTATCTATCCTATCTCTGACAGTCGTTGGGTGAGTCCTATACAAGTAGTTCCTAAGAAATCTGGTATCACTGTTGTAGTGAACGAAGACAACGAATTAATCCCCACTTGAGTCCAAAATGGATGGAGAGTGTGTATCGATTATAGGAAACTCAACTCGATGACTCCTAAGGATCATTTCCCCTTACCTTTCATTGATCAAATGTTAGAGCGTCTAGCAGGACATTCTTATTATTGCTTCTTAGATGGTTATTCCAGGTACAACCAAATACCTGTTGCTCCAATCGATCAAGAGAAAACAACGTTCACCTGTCCCTTTGGAACTTTCGCGTATCGTCGCATGCCTTTTGGATTGTGCAATGCACTCGCTACTTTTCAACGGTGCATGATGAGTATATTTTCTGACATGCTAGAAAGATATCTCGAAGTGTTCATGGACGATTTTTCAATTTTCGGACCAAGTTTTGAGGAATATCTCCATCACTTGACTTTGGTCCTTCAACGTTGCAAAGAGGTCAATCTAGTCCTCAATTGGGAAAAATGCCATTTCATGGTAACATCGGGGATTGTGCTAGGGCACATTGTTTCTATTAAAGGGATTGAGGTAGATAAGGCAAAGGTAGGTCTAATTGAAAAATTACCACCTCCTAGAACGGTCAAAGAAATTAGGTCATTCCTAGGCCATGCGAGTTTTTATCGTAGATTCATTAAAGATTTCGGGAAAATCTCGTAGCCTTTATGTGAGCTATTAGGAAAGGATGTTTCTTTCAACTTTTCAGAGTCATGTCTCTCTGCATTCAACAAGCTCAAGTCCGAGTTAACCTCGGCACCCATTATTCAACCTCCAAATTGGAGCATTCCATTCGAAGTTATGTGTGACGCTTCAAATTATGCAATAGGCGCTGTTTTGGGTCAGCGAATTGAAAAACAACCTCATGTTATCCAATATGCGAGTAAAACCCTTAACGATACTCAGCTTAACTACTCTACAACAGAGAAGGAAATGCTAGCAGTGGTCTATGCCGTTGAAAAATTTCACCCCTACCTCATAGGATCTAAAGTCGTGATCTACACAGACCACGCAGCATCGAAGTACCTTCTATCAAAGAAAGATGCTAAAGCAAGGTTAGTCCGTTGGATTCTACTTCTACAAGAGTTTGATCTAGAGATCCGAGACAAAAAAGGGGCAGAAAATGTCGTAGCTGATCACTTGTCTAGGATAGTTAACAAGCCATTCGAGGAATGCTTACCCATCTCTGAATCCTTTCCCGATGAGCAACTTATACAAATCTCTCAAGCCAATGCTCCATGGTATGCGGACATTGTCAACTACCTTGTTATAGGTCAATTCCCAGTCGAAATGACTAGTCAAGAGAAACTTCGTCTTCTGTCAAAAATAAAATGGTATTTCTGGGATGAGCCATACTTATTTAAGTATTGTCCCGATCAAATCATTAGACGTTGTATTCCAACCTGTGAGCAAGTCAGTATCCTAGAGTTTTGCCATAATCATGCCTGCGGAGGGCACTTCAGTGGTAAGAAGACCGCATGAAAATCTTACAATGCGGTTTTTTCTGGCCTAGTATTTTTAGTGATGCCCATGAGTTTAGCAAATCTTGTGATAGATGTCAGAGATTAGGAAAAATCTCTAAGAGAAATGAAATGCCTCAAAATCCTATCCTGATCATCGAAATTTTTGACGTGTGGGGTATAGACTTCATGGGACCCTTTCCTATCTCCCAGGGTTACCAATACATCCTAGTTGCCGTTGACTATGTGTCAAAATGGGTCGAAGTTGTGGCATATAGAACTAACGATCACAAGGTTGTGATAAAATTCATCAAGGAGACGATTTTTTCAAGATTCGGTACTCCGCGAGCTATCATAAGTGATGGTGGCTCGCATTTTTGCAACAAGATCTTTGCTGCGTTGATGAAGAAATACCTCATAACGCATAAGGTTGCCACACCTTACCACCCACAAACAAGTGGGCAAGTGGAGATTTCTAACAGGAAAATAAAAACTACTTAGAAAAAATAGTCAATCCTTCAAGGAAAGATTGGTCTTTGAGATTGAGTGATTCACTCTGGGCCTATATAGGACTGCATTCAAAACACCCATAGGAATGTCTCCTTACCGGTTAGTTTTTGGCAAGGCTTGCCATCTCCCTGTAGAACTAGAACATCGTGCATATTGGGCGATCAAGCGCCTCAACTTTGATTTTGATAAAGTCGGTGAGAAGCGAAAGTTACAACTAGACGAGTTAGAAGAGATTAGAAATGACTCGTATGATTGTGCCAAAAGGTACAAAGAGCGTACCAAATTCTTTCACGATAGGCACATTCTTAGGAGGAATTTTATTCCTAATCAAAGAGTTTTGTTGTATGATAATAGACTCCATCTTTTTCCAGGAAAACTTAAGTCTCGATGGACTGGCCCATATATTATCCAAACCGTCTACCCCCATGGTGCTGTTGAAGTCCTTAATCCTAAGGACGGATCCACTTTCAAAGTGAATGGCCAACGTCTCAAACCGTTTCTTGAGTATGTTTCGCAGGAGGAAGTTTTTTTCTCGATGATCCCGTCTATCAAAATTAACTATGTTTTTGTCTAGCTAAAGACGTTAAACTTAGCACTTCTGGGAGGCAATCCATGCACTTCAAGGGATATTGTGTTAAATATCAACAGGACTATAGGGTCTTTCTCAGGTGCTATCTAACCCATTTCATTTCATTTTGTCAATTTCAATTTTATTTTTGCATGTATATGTTGAAATATTGAGGACAATATAATGTTTAAGTTTGGGGGTGTATGGTCGGATTTCCACTTATTATTTTATTCTTTTATACAAAAAAAAATATATATATTTGGTTGGCAACTTTGTTGTATTTTTCTCAAAGTCTTAGCTTGTATCTTTTAAGCACTTAGTGAAAATATTTAATCAGTCTTTCATTAGAAGCTATGATCTGGAGTCCCCATTGGTATTTCTCTTAGGCAAAAATTAAAGCAAAGTTATCTTTTGATTTATAGTCACTTCTAATAAGGTTACCAAGAGTCTACATTGTTTTAAGAGAGCTTATTACCTTCTTTCTACCTAGAGTTTAAGGAAAAACTAGGTTTGATAAACTTTGACTTCCTTGTTCAATTGGTTGGCTGACTAGAAGAAAAAAGAACTGGGTTGTATACACCTTGTACAGCAACCATTGAATTAGACTGGGTACCTCGAAAAGGGCTGCCTACTTTTCTTAGAAAAAGAGTGAATAAGTAATAGAAAAAAGGAGAGACCTTTTTAAAAAAAAAAAAAAGTCAAAGATCCAAAAGTTAATGTAAAGTTTTAGTAGGGTGAAAGCCATCAAGTGTAAAAATGTGAGTATATTGGAATATCACAGATAAAGCTCCTTAGAGGTATTAAAGTGAATATCCACACTTCTCACTACCCTAGACAGGATGCTAAGTTTAGAATTAAACCCTAAGTTACTCCAGTTATTCTTGAGTAGTTAGAAGGTTGAAACTCATTTTAGGAAATCGAATCTCTTAAATTTCTGAGTTAGAATCATTATCGCTCAAAAGTCAATTTAAGTCTAAGTTTTGTCATAGAGAAATAAGGGTTGGGACTCTATACAAGCAGTAGTACTTCTAATTTATTGACAAAACCAAAAAAAAAAAAGACTTGTGTTTTTCAATATAAGTTTTGATTTTGACTATTTTTACTTCAAAGTTGTTTTCAAATTTTGTGGATATATTTTCTGCAAACCCTCACAAGTCAAACTCGTCCACTAGGGGTAACCTAGCGGTTCAAGGGCTTGCTGCATTCGCTAAATGCAGTCGAGGTACCTGCGAAAGTGGCAGTTTTATTTTCTAGGGACTAGAAAAAGATAAGTTTGGGGGTGTGATGAGTGTCTCCAAACACTCAATTATACACACATTTTCTGGATATTTATATTGATTTTTGTACCTATTTCTTCATATTAAGATAATAATCATGATAAGCCTTAAACCACCACGTTGCATGTTAATTAGGCTTAATTATATATAAATAAATTCATTTACTAGATAAATCTAATTACGTGTGTTTCTTGTGCAGAAAATCAACAATTTGGAATCAAAATCTCAAGGTAAAAGTATTTGGGCCCACTTTGGAATGCCCTAATCCTTTTGAATGCCCTAATCCTTAAGTCATATTCTCCTCTTTTATTTTTTTGTGCAAAGAAAAGTGGAGGCTACTTTTAGACTCTTCTACACACATTTTTTCTCTATAAATAGAGCCTTCATTTCTAGAGAAAGGGTCCCATCTTGGTTCTCTTATCCAAGACTCCTTTAATCTAAGGCTCTTTGCCTATTCTCTTATTTTTTGTATTTTCATTTTCTAGTTATTTTCTTTTGGCTAATTTGTCTTGTAAGAAGTAGAAGAAGAAGAAGTTGTAATTTTCTCCATGAAATGAAGAAAAGTTCTTTCATCTCTTATCTTCCTTCTCTTGCAATGACATTAAGCTAAGTTCCCCTCCATTGGAGAGTGGAAAAGCCTAGAGCAAGTTCTTGTGTTATTTTTAATTTCATGCCTTTCTTTTATTTAAAATACTTATGAATTCTCTTTAAGTTTCTTGTACATTTTATTCTTAATATAGATACTTTATGCTTAGAGTAGATCAAGATAAAGTATGCTTAAACTAGATAATTGGTAGTAGGAAATTTTCAAAGAATTCTACTTTGTTTATATTCTCTTATTTCATTTCATTTGCAAAACTTTCCAATCTAAGGAGCTAACACCAACCCCTTACGATTGAGTTATAAAAAGGCTTGAAACTAAGAATTGCTCATCAACATGTTCTAGGTAGATCCACCTCCAATGGTGTTTTAATTTCATAAGTTTACTTGCTTTTAATTTCATTTACTTTAGTTTCTGTAAACTGATTCTTAGCTCTCGGCATGTACATGAATGAAATCCTATCGAAGCGCGAGCTTAGTTCTTCCAGATACTTGTGGTAAGGGACCAGTCTCTGCACTCGGGTCTTCCATTTTCCAGTCGTCTGATAAACTACTAAGCTTGAATCTCCGAAAATATCGATCTCATCTACCTCGAGATCTAGTGCTGCCTTCAACCCTGCTATGCATGCTTCGTATTCAGTCTCATTGTTAGAACATTAGAATTTTAGTCTGATTGCGATTGGCACGTGGGATCCATCTGGCTTGATCAGAACTGCCCCTATTCAGTTTCCTTTCTGATTGGCTGCTTCGTCGAAATACATTTTCCAGCCTGGCTCCTCATTATCATCTTCAACCTCAATGATCAGTATGGCTTCATCGGGGAAGTTTGTTTTTAATGGCTCGTAATCAGGCAATGGGTGCTCGGTGAGGTGATCCGCGATGACTTGCCCTTTGATGGTCTTCTGAGTGACATAAGTGATGTCAAAGTTAGATAATAATAATTGCCACTTTGCCGTACAATCTGTTAATGCCGATTTCTCGAAAAGGTACTTCAGGGGGTCCATTCTGGCAATAAGCATAGTTGAGTAACTAAGAAAATAGTAACTTAGTCGTTGAGATGCCCAAACTAATGCACAGCAAGTCTTCTCAAGTGTCGAATATTTTGCTTCATACTCGGTAAATTTCTTGCTAAGATAGTAAATGGCCTGTTCCTTCCGTCCCGATTCATCATGTTGCCCCAGTACACACCCCATTGACGTTTCTTGCACTGAGATGTACATAAGTAGGGGTCGCCCTGGAGTAGGAGGGACTAGGACTGGTGGATTGAGCAGATATTGCTTGATCTTATCGAATGCTTCCTGACAGTCTTCGTTCTACTTTTTTGGTGTGTCTTTCCTGAGTAGCTTGAAGATTGGCTCACAGATAGGTGTAAGCTGAGCAATGAAACGGCTAATATACTGTATTCTCCCCAAGAATGCCCTAACATCTCTCTCTGAAACGGGAGCTTTCATCTCGAGGATATACTTGATTTTTGTCAGATCTATCTCGATGCCTCTTCTGCTGACGATGAAACCCAGTAGTAGTTTGCCCGATGTTGCCCCGAATACACATTTTGCAGGATTTAGCCTTAAACCATACTTCCTCAGCCTGTTGAACAACTTCTTTAGATTCACCAGATGATCTTCTTCAATGCCGGATTTAGCAATCATGCCGTCTACATAGACCTTCATTTCCTTGTAGATCATATCGTGGAATAGTACGGTCATTGCCCGTTGGTAAGTAGCCCCTGCGTTCTTCAGTCCGAATGACATGACTTTGTAGTGGAAAGTACCCCATGGTGTGATAAATGCAGTCTTTTCTTGGTCTTCTTCCGCCATTTTTATCTGGTTATGGCCTGAAAAGCCGTCCATGAACGAGAACATGTCGTGTCTTGCTGTACTATCGACTAGAGTGTCGATGTGTGGAAGTGGGAAATAATCCTTAGGACTGGCCTTGTTTAGGTCCCGATAGTCAACACACATGCGTACCTTCCCATCTTTCTTGGGTACTGGAATGAAATTAGCCAACCACTCAGGGTAAGTAGAGACTGCAAGAAATCCGACTTCGAACTATTTCATGACCTCGTCCTTGACCTTGAGGGTCCATTCTGGCTTTAATCTTCTCAATTTCTGCTTGATCGATTTGCTTTCGGAAGCAATTGGTAGCTTGTGCACAACAAGATCTGTGTCCAATCCCGGCATATCCTTGTACGACCATGCGAAAACGTCCTGATAGTTTCGTAAGAGTTCGACCATTTCTTCTTTCTGTTGCGACATTAATAAGGCTCCGATCTTGACAATTCGTGAGTCCTCTTCGGTACTAAGATTGATTGAATCTGTATCCTCAATGTTTGGCTGAACACCTTTCTCGTGACGTTCTACCAAGTCCTTGATTTCTTTAGGCGGTACTCCATTTCATCCTCAGACTCTTCTTCGATCCCCATGAGGTCAAAGTCGAATTCAAGATCAAAGTCATACTCGTCCCTTTCAAATTCTGTTTTATCTAGATACTCATTTGATTGAGACAGATCCCTTGAAAACTCTTTTTTTGGCTTTTGAAAAATATCTAGTTTTTTATAATTTTGAAAACTTTTTTATTTTTTTGTCTTTTGAGAAGTTTTTGATTTTTTTATTTTTTTGTTGCTTTTCGAATACCTGAAATAAGAAGAACAATCACGCAAATTCATTAATAAAGATAGGGAGCCCTCAAAACAGTCTTTACCCGAGGACGAGGGCTCATTATGATCCTCGGGCAAACTAGATTCGTTTAACGACGTTTTTTTTTTAAGGCCTCAACATCCTCAAGAGTTAACGGGAATTCCTCCAAGTTATTCAGAACTTTCCCTTCTTTAAGGGGGTGAATGAGATGAGCAAGTGATTTGTTGGATGATTTGATTGGTGGTTCGGAGATGACCATGATCTCCAATTGATTGTTGTCAGATTGGGGCATAGTCCCTCCCAAGCTTGGTAGGATGACGAATGATGCCTAGTCGATGCCAGTGGGGAAGGGTGATTTTTTCTCTTGGCTCGTGGTGGTTTACAGTTTTGTGGATTCTAGAGCGGTCTCTGAGAGACTTTCATCGGAATCCCCATTGAATAAGACATCAATGCCTTCTATAAAGGATGATTGGGACTCAACGACTAAGTCTTCTTGACTGTGCTGGAGTTTGAAACTCACTATTTTCTTCTTTCTGGCTGGCTTTGTTGACAGTGGTTCTGAAAGACTGTCGGGTCTGACTTGTGATTTCGAAAAACTGACGCTGATATGAGGAATCCTGCCCAGATTCCAGACATTAGGCTCACGATTTTGTTTTCTGGCTAACCGGGGTTCCCTTTTTTTGTCGTTCATTTCCATAATATCTTTTTTCGTGGGCTTGAACCCCAAACCAAAATAAGGAGTATGTTTCTTTGCTTTAACTGGCGTAGCTTTCCCTTTTCCTCCTGGTCCTAACCCTTGCCTGGGTCGATAACCTGCCTTTTTCAAGACCCGACCAATCATCAGATTTGCCCTTGATAGTTCTATTTTCACCTTCTCTTTCCCTTTTTCAACATGGTTAACAGCATCAAACTGATAAGAATGATATAACGCCTTGTCTTTCGTCATCTCTATGTCAATAAAGGGGACGTCCGGAGCTCTTCTAGCTGGAATCAAGTTTTCTGATAGTACAGATATCATCCTCTGCCCCATGATAAATTTGACTCTTTGATGCAAAGAGGAAGGCACTGCCCCAGCGATATGAATCCATGGCCTGCCCAGCAGCAAGTTGAAAGTTGTAGGTATCTCCATGACCTCGAATGTTACTTTGAAGGTGCAGGGTTCTATAGTGATTGGTAAATCTATCTCTCCTAGAGAATCTCTTCTTGAGCTGTCGAAACCTCGGACAACCTTATTGTTGGGTTTAACATGCGACCAGTCCGCATTAAGTTTTCGAAAGGTTTCGAGAGGACATATATTGAGGGCTGAACCATTATCGATTAACACCTTAGCAACCATCATGCCCTTGCACATGACCATGATATTTAGTGGCTCGACGTGCCCCCGTCCACGAACTCACTTTCTGTGAAGACGATGGGGTTGGGAGCCATGATTTGACCCACTGTTTGTTCTAACTATGCTGGCGAAGTAGTTGTAGGTACATGCAATTTTCTCATAATTCTCAGCAATGCTTCTTGATGTTCTTCTGCCTTTTGTAGCAGACCCAGGATGTTGATCTGAGCCGGCTGTTTGTTCAGTTGGTCGAAGACATTGTGCTCACTCTTGCAAATGAGTTTAATGAAGTCTGCTGCTTCCTTGTCTGTCACCTTCCCCGTTTTCTCTTCTTTGCCCTCTTCGTTTATCTTGCCCTTGCCTTTTTCCTTTATTTTTTCCTCATTCACTGTTTCTTTCGTTTCTTCCATGAGGCTTACCCCTTTTTCTGGTAACTTTTGGCACCTCCCTTCCTTGTCATATGGCCAATGTCAACCACCATTGGTTTCTTCATGGTCTCAACCGCTACGGTTGTGGTGATGGTGGTCTCGTAGCTCCAAGGAATTGCTTGGTTGGAGCTAAAGGAGAATGGTTTAGGTGAGCGGATGGTCGTTGGAGGTGGGTCAGGTCTTACACTGAGAATGAGGGGTGGTGGTGATGATTTGGATGTGGTGATGATAGGAAGAGTTGCGTGAGGAGTTGATGGCGTGTATGGAATGACGAGCGGTAGACGCGAGGGTGAAGTGTATGGTATATGAAGGGGGGTCGGGTTGATCCCAGAGAAGTTGATAGTGTGTAGGGTATAATAAGAGGAGGTCGGGTTGAATTTTGATGGCTCGGTGATTCGTAAGGTATAACTGAAGGTGGTTGGGTAGTAGTATTTTGATGAGTGGGGTGGATGGTGAAGTCAGACAATCTGAGAGGTGGTAGTGAATTTTGGGATGAGTTTATTGTGTGGTGGTTGACTGTGTTAACCGCAGGTGCTTTTGATTCCTTTGTTAAGTGGACCCTGATTTTTACTCCGGTAGGCGCTATTAAATCTGAGGGATTGAAGTCGAGTTCTCCATAGACCCTGTGCCCACTTCTCTCTCCATTGTGAGTAGGTAGGGAGTTTTGTTGATGTTCTACTGTTGGGGCGGGTTGGCAGGTCCATCCAGGATAAGAGCTTTCTTATCGATCAAATTTTGTACTTGATGTTTGAGCTGCCAGCATTGATCTGTGGAGTGCCCTGGTGCACCCATGTGAAATTCGCAGAACAAATTGGAGTTGTACCCTGGCCCTTTGGCAGCTTCAAGATTTGGTGGACGTTTTGCAAGATACTCACCCCTGAGCAAGATTGGCAGTAACTTAGATAGTGTCATAGGTAACCTGGTAAACACTCTATTTATCCCGTTAGGTCGTGCCTGTTGGTTCTGTCCATATAGTGGTGCCTATTGTGCAACTGGTGGAGGATTCGTCCTGAATTGGTTTTGAGGTGCAGAAACCCAGGCAGCTCGAGGTACTGGCGCCCATGGGACTTGTGGTGCCTGTGGTCTCTGAACTGGTGCCTGAATAAAAAGAGGTTGGCTGGGTTGTACATTGTTGACTTGAGTTTCTTCTTTCTTTTTGACAAAAGGCACTAACTTCTTCTGTGCCGATGTCCCTGCTGCTGCACTTAGGGCTGTGAAGTCAAATATTAAACCAGTTCGGATCCCGTCCTCGACCCGGTCTGCCACTTGAACTAAATTTGAGAAGGTTCCTGTAGTGTGTCCAACCAGATGAGTATAAAAGGCATGCCCTAGTGTTGAGATGAACGTGGTGTTCATCTCTTGTTCAGTCATTGCAGGCCTCACTTGTGAAGCAGATCCCTCCATCTCTAGGCATACTCTTTTACTGTTTTCCTCTGTTTTCTCACCATCTTAGCCATGTCGTTTCGATCCAGTCCCACATCCGTATTAAACCAATAGTTGTGCCAGAACATCTCAACTAGGTCCTGCCAATTCTTGATGAGTGTATGGTCCAATCGGGAGAACCACTTGAGGGCCGGCCCTGTTAAACTCCTTTTGAATAATTGTACCAACAGCCTGTCATCCTCGTCATATTGGCACATAGACCCACAATACAACTTTAGATGTGACAGCGAACACCCTACCCCATTGTATTTTTCAAATTCTGGACATTTGAACTTGGCCGGTAATTGAGCTTTGTAAAAGAAACAGAGGTCCTTGAACCGAGTTCCACTCATAGTGTTGATGCCCTTCATCCTCCTCATTTCTTCCTGCAGAGACTCGATTTGATGAGCCAGTTTTTCATGTGTGGCACTCTTGGCCTCTGTGGCCCTATAATCGCATTCGTCATCAGGAATGACCATAGGAAGTAGTCGATTCTGTGGAATATAGAGCGAGGGCCCCTGGTATTCAGGCACTATAGGAGGCATAGTGGTTTGTGGTCCCTATGGAGGTTGTTCGGGTAAATCCTGATTTGATCCGGACGCATGTTGCTGTATTGTTTGGGCTTGCATGATGCTGGCGTTGGCTAACACGGCACGTACCATTTTTTCTTGCCTCTCAATTATTTTCAATAGTGCTGCTATTTGTGGATCGATACCTGACGTTTCAACTACTGGGAGTTGTGCTGGTTCGGAAGAACTCATGATGACGGTGGAAGGTCTGAGAAAATACGAAGGTTCCTCTGGTAGCTTATATTTCTTTCATTGGCCACCTTTGGGTACAGAAGATCAAGCATTACTATTTTGTTTACAAAAAGAAAAATGCATGACGTTTTATTAAGTCGGGTAAAGTTATTTATTTTAAAGTATACAATTTTTTTTTAAAAAAGTTATTCAGCTCAGAGTTGACATTAACGCGAAGTTGGCATCAACACAAGACTGGCAAAACATCTTAAAAAAAGAATTACATCAGCCGGAACTGGCATCGACACGGAGTCGGTAAAATTCAAAGACGATTTCATCAGCACGGAGCTGGCATCGACACGGAGTCGGTAAAATTTAAAAATGATGTCATCAGCACGGAGCTGGCATCGACACAGAGTCGGTAAAATTAAAAATGATTACATCAGTACGGAGCTGGCATCGACACGGAGCCGGTAAAAGAGATTTTAAAAAGAATTACATCAGCCAGAGCTGGCATCGACACGGAGTCGGTAAAATTTAAAAACGATTTCATCAGCACGGAGGCATCGACACGAAGTCGGTAAAATTTAAAAATGATTTCATCAACATGGAACTAGCATCGACACGGAGTTGGTAAAATTAAAAATAATTACATCAGCACGGAGCTGGCATTGAGCCGGTAAAAGGATTTTGAAAAAGAATTTCATCAGTCGGAGCTGGCATCGACACGGAGTCGGTAAAATTTAAAAATGATTTCACCAGCACGGAGCTGGCATCGACACGGAGTAGGTAAAATTTAAAAACGATTTCATCAGCACGGAGCTGGCATCGACACGAAGTCGGTAAAATTTAAAAACGATTTCATCAGCACGGAGCTGGCATCGACATGGAGTCGGTAAAATTTAAAAATGATTTCATCAGCACGGAGGTGGCATTGACACGGAGTTGGTAAAATTTAAAAAAATTTCATCAGCACGGAGCTGGCATCGACATGGAGTCAATAAAATTAAAAAACGATTTCATCAGCATGGAGCTGGCACCGACACGGAGTCGGTAAAATTTAAAAACGATTTCATCAGCACGGAGCTGGCATCGATATGGAGTCGATAAAATTTAAAAATGATTACATCAGCACGGAGCTGGCATCGACAAGGAGTCGATAAAATTAAAAAGATTTCATCAGCATGGAGCTGACATCGACATTGAGTCGGTAAAATATTTTGAAAAAGAAATTTCATCAGCACGGGACTAACATCGACATGGAGTCGGTAAGACATTTTGAAAAGGAAGATTACATTTTGAATTTTGTACACCAACCCATTAAATAATTCATTTATGCAATGATTATCCATAAAGAAACTAAAAGAAATTTTATTGAACTATTGAAAATTGTTTGACAAATAGGATTTTCATTAAATAACAGCTTTCAATAACTCTGACTTAGACTTTTTTACATGGATGTTTAGATTTGTTTTGATCATCATCAGGATTGCTAGGACAATTAGGCTTGCTTCTCTTAGTTTTAACAACTAGCTCCTTGAACTCTGCTAATCCATTTGGATGCCCTAAAGTGCGTTTGTTCCAAGCCTTCTCAATGAGATGCACTAACTTTTCAGTCAATGGTTCGGGAGAAAAGAATTGTTTGTGTTGAGGTAGCGAAAACTCTTAGGTATTCCGTACTGTTCTGGGATCAAGGCAGGTTGGTAAAAAGATGTCTCCTCCAGTCCAATCAAACGGACATAATAGGATCATTTAGTACCTAAAACAGGGTAGTCCGTCATCCACCAAGGGCATCTCAAACCAATATGATGGGCAAGACGAGAATCCAACCATTTGCTCGAAGCCTTAATTGAGTTGTGACGCACTAACATGTTTCTCTTGGAAAAGTGCTCTGGGCTATACTCGAGGGTTGAAGGAATGTCCACAATTTTAAGACGATCGCAAAGCCACATATAAAGTAGGTGAGGGCTTCCTTGAAAATCCCTTCCTCACCATTTTTTATGGCATCCAAACCTGAGAAGGTTTCAGCTAGAATGAGAGGTACAGGATTGGCTTTTCTAGAGAGTTGGGAAGCTATGTCTTTGAAAAACTCAGGAACAGTTTGACCCTCACTTTTGGAGGTCAGTATGTATTGGGCTAAGATTCCTAAACACAATCGAAAGTCTCTAGTAGCTCTCCAAGCTTCTGGTTTTACATTGATGGGATGACTACGATAGTGGTATGGACTCAATAAGGGTACTAAATCCAATCTCCCGTTACGGACTAAGGCCTTGGCTTCTTCCTTTGAAATGTTTAGGTCTGTGGCGAGTCACCAGGATATCTTGTCTTCAATGAAGGCCTGACTAGAGGACCAGAAGTAGATATCCCCATGATGCCACAATAGTCTTTATGAGTAGGACACAAGTGCATATGCCCAATGTGGAAGATGTGAAGATAAGGGTTCCAACGCTTAGCCATAGCGCGCAAAAGGTTTCAATCTATTTCAAACTCATGGAAGTACATGGCACCTCTTAACATGAATTTTCCAAAGTTAAATTTATCTACGGTGTGCATCCCCATGATGGTTGTTTGACCAACTGGTCGATTGGGTTATTGCCTGCAGCTAGCATCCTGAGTTGACACAAAAGAATAGTTCAGTACATTTCCAAGGTCCATGTAAAATTACTTTTCTTTCAAAAAAATTTTGTTCTTATGGAAAATACTTTTCTTTTTTGAAAATATTTTTTCCTAGAGAACACTCATTTTGGAAAACCTACTTTCTGGAAAATATTTTTCTTTTGTAAACCACTTTTCTTTTTTGAAAATTTGATTCCATTTTGATTTAAATGGCCCGACCTATCATGATTATTGGATCGAGATGGACTGGGTTATTATTGAATTTTTGCAAGAAATGGATTCTTTATTGGGTCGGTGCACCCATTTTAATTTCTGAAAACAAAATTTTGATCCTTGAGGACAATCATAAACTCTGATCTCATCATTCACATTATTCACATACATCAATCATCAGGTTCCATTCAATGAACAACCCGGGAACACCCATGATAAGTTCGAGTCGTGACTTACAGGGAAGGTTTCTAGACTCTAAGCTTACTACGTGCAATGCATTTTTATTTGGCCACCCTTGCCCAAACACACCTATATACCTCTCAAGCGTACTCAATCAGACGGTACGTGGTGACTTAGTTTGATATACCATATAGGTGATAATCTAAAACTTCAATTCACTTCTCTGAAGCCAAAAATAGCCAGTTTGATCCCCAGTTGAGAGGTGGCGCACGATACTGAGCAAATGCCCACTTAAGTACCTCTCGTCTAGAATATACATAATCTATCCCCCTCGTACAGTAGGGTACAGCGGGGCAGGATTTTGCTTAGGTACTGGTTTTGACCAAGAAGTGCAATTGATGTACTTGGATTATCTTTTATATACCTACGGCTACGAGTCAAGAGTTGTAGCTTTCATAAATGGTTTTCGCATCCCGTGAGGGGACCGACCACGTACTAGTACTACGTTGGCAATCGGGACATGTGACCGTGCGGCTTACAATAGGACAAAGGCTCAGGTCGCTCCAACATGGGTGTATCAATATATCTTTCAGAATCACCCGATCAAACGGTATTGATGCCCCAGTTTTATATACCTTACGGTACGTGATTGGAGTTGTGGTTTCATGAATGACGTCGCATCTCCGAGGTGATCGGGCCACGCACTAATACCACGTTGGCTATTAGGGACATGCAAGCGTGCAATGCAGTAAAGTAACGTGCTAGTGGTGTGTGCAAATAGGATAGGGTGTGCCCGGGGCCTTTTCCAGATGAGTGGGCCCGTTGGCCAAATCAAATCATTTCTACATGGATACCACATAGCTCAAAGAGTACCAAATCTATTACATCCACATTACAATCATGTAGGCACATTAAAATATACCTATAGAGACCATGACCTTTTAGATAATCAGTCCACAAGGATAGCACATTCATGGTTACGCATCAACCAATCAATTTTTTTTTCATCATTTTTTTTTCAATTTTTTTTAACGAATGAACTAATAACAAAAGGACTTCTCTTTTTATTTTTATATTTATTATGGTCCAATCGATGATCGCTTTGAATTTTCATTTTGATCAATCAAATAGTGGCGAGCGGTACGCCCTGAGTTTAAAAAAATGATCCGTTTGAACTTTTGAAGCTTAAAACTTAAAATAAAAATAAATTCCAAGAGGAAAGTTTCCAAGACTGACGTAAAGAACAAGTTGAGCAAAAAAAATTTATTTATTTATTTATTTTTTTAATTAAATTGGCTTGGGCCAAAAAAAGAAAAAAAAATTTTCATTTTTTTGATGATATGCATGCTTAAAAGGACATATAATTGGATAAATAAAGTATAAATCGGGTTTATTTATTTATTTATTTTTTTTTTTTCAAGTGAGTAAATAAATAAAAAGAAACCTACAAAAAATAAATACAACAAATACAACAAGTAATGTTAGCTTGCAAATAATAAAAAATTTGAAACCTTTCTTTTTTTTCAAAATGACCGAGTTGACACGAGGGTAGAGCCTTTACTCCCCAACGGAGTCGCCAAGCTGTAGACACGTGATTTCGTCATTACGACAACCACATCTACGATGGTTTGGAGTTATCACCATTCATGTTGTAAGTGGTGTGAATGGTCACCCGATGTACATTTTGAAAAATTATCATTTTGGGCTCGTAGTGACTCACGTTGGATAAGGATAAATCAACCCTTGAGATTCGGGTAAGCGGCTCGATTGGAGAAAAGGGAAGGTGTTAAACGTCCTTTTCTCCCCGCTAAATGGCGTTAACCTCAAAGAAACTTGGTCATTTTTCTATTTAAAAAGATGTGAAAAACAACGTGCCACGTGGGTGCATTTGTACCCTAGATAGGGGTTCATTTTTGGCTTGATCATAGGGTCATTCCATTGATGGAAATGACCCTTATAGACCTTTAGCCTTGGGGTCCATTCATTCTAAAAATAAAATGAAGGGGAGAGGGGTGATAGAAGAGGGAGGAGGAGAGGGTAGAGAGAGAGGGGGAGTGCACTTTGAACCCACGTTGTATCTCCATCTCCTTTTCTTCTTCTTCTTCTTCTTCTTCTTAAAGTCTTTTGAGTCCTTAGTGATGTAAAAAGATGTGATTGTTTTTGTAGAGGATTAGTATGAGATTGGAGAAAAGATGAGGAGAGAAGATGGATTTTTTATTTTTTTGTTTTTTGTTTTGTAAGACTTGGTGTAGAGTTAGTACGGGAGAATTGATGAGAAAGAATAGGTAATAGTGGTTAGTAGTGAGAGTTGGGGGGAGAATTTTTGTTGTGAAAAAGTTTGAGAAATTTTTGGGAAGAGGATGAGGGTATTTATAGATGTTGAAGAGTTATTTTAGGGATATAATGAGGTAAAATGAAGAGAAGTGGTAGAATGGTGTGGGGTTTAAGAGAAAAGTGGGGGTAAATTAGAGATGATTGAAGGGCATTTGTGTAAGAAGGGTAAATGGATTGTTTTACAACCCAAATGGGTTGGATCTTTCAACCCATTTGGGTTGAGTATTAGATGGAATAAAATAAATGAGAGTGATTGAGAGGATGTGATTGTGTAAGAAAGTAATTAATTGCTGAAGTGAGTTGAGGAGATGGGATTTTAATTAAAAGAAGGGTTGTGTAAGAAGGTGGTTGATGATATTTTGGGAGGGTGTGGGAGATGATGCCATGTGTCAAAATGGGTGGAGATGAAGGGTTGAGATGGGTTGATGAGAGATGTTGAATGTTTGACTTGAGAGGATGGGTGTAGGTTTAGGTTGTAGATGTGAGTTTTGTAGGGAATGATGATAATAGATTAGGGGGAGGTATAGGTTAGGGGTGTGGGTTAGATTAGATTTTTCTTTTATAGAGAAAAGGTGATGGGTTGATGTGGGTAGATTAGGGAAGGTATAGGTTAGGGGTGTGGGTAGATGTGTTTGATTTGAGAGAAAAGGTGATTGGTTGATGTGTGGGTAGATGAGGTTTAAAGAAAATTAATGGGGTAGGTAGTTGGGTGAGGGAGGTGTGATGAAGAAATTAGGGCAGAGAAGAAATTCAAGACAAAGTGTGGCCGTCCAACTCTTCATTCTGCCACTTAAGGCAATGGAGAACTGGGAGGGCTTGGTTTTCAAAAAAGCCCAATTCAGTTCTTTGTCACTCAGGACAGAACGTAGCGGTCCAATTCTTCACTTTACCACTTACGGTAAAAGAGAATTACGAGGGCCTAACTCTCGAAAGAGCCCAACTCAGTGTTCTATCACTTAAGACAAAGTGTGGCAAATCTAACTTTTCACTCTACCATTTAAGGTAGAGGAGAACTGCGAAGACTTGACTCTTGAAAGAGCCCAACTCAGTGCTTTGTCACTCATGACAAAGTGTGGTCGTCCAACTCTTCACTCTACCACTTAAGGTAGAGGAAAGTTATGAGGACTTGACTCTTGAAAAAGCCCAATTCAATGTTCTGTCACTTATGACAGAACTTGGTCGTCCAATTTTTCATTTTACCACTTAAGGTAGAGAAGAGTTGCGAAGACCTTCCTTTCGAAAGAGCCCAACTCAGTGCTCTATCACTCAGGACAGAGCGTGGTCATCAAACTATTCACTCTACCATTTAAGGTAGTGGAAAGCTGCGAGGACATGACTCTCGAAAGAGCCTAACTCAATGCTATGTCACTCAGGACAGAGTAAGGTCCCAACAAGTTCCATACCTTACCAATTAAGGCAGAGCAGAACTAGGTAGACCCGAACATCCAAAGGAACCCATCTTAGTGTTATATCATTCAAGACAGAGTAGGGATCTGACTAACTCCATACCTTGCCAATTAAAGCAAAGTAGAACCACGTAGACTCGGACCCTCAAAATGGCCCATCTTAGTGTTATGTCACTCAGTACAGAGTAGAGCCCCGACCAGTTCCATACCCTACCAATTAAGGTAGAGTAGAACCATGTAGACTCGGACCCCCAAAGGGACCCATCTCAACTATTTCCGTGTACAAGCTATCAACAATCAAATGAATTTTCATTTATTGATAGTATCTTTTTAGATTACAGGTATTTCACGATCCAGAAAACTCCTAACCAGGCATTGTTACCAAGTAGTACACCCCCTTTTGGGCCACTTTTACCACTCTGTATCGCCCTTCCCTATTTGGACCTAGTTTTCCATTGTTTTGCTCTTTTGTATTATGAAATACTATATATAGCACTAAGTCTCCTTTTTTGAACTGCCTGTGATGGACACTTTTATTGAAGTAATTCTGCAACCTCTGATGATAATTTTCTAGCGTTGTCAGTGCTGCTTCTCGATAGAAAATGAGATAATAATTGGAAAACAAATCGTGAAAAATATAAATAATAGTTATTCTAATATTAAATGTGGATGTAAGGCGTCAATGTGAATTATACATGACATATATATTACCCGATGAAAAGTGTCGATTTTCAAAAATAATCATAATCATAAGGTTGTTAAACCAATGAAAAGAATAGATATGAGGTCAAAACATGCAAAAAGAAACTAAGAATTTAGTTGAAGCAATCCAAAGAGAAAACTTGCAGTTTGCAAAATTTTAGCAATACTTGTTGGTGATCTGATCGACTTCAATAATAAGGATTATTACAATCATTTAAGGAATGTTAGACACAAGCAGTTAGAATGGGGAGATGTGTAGGAATTGTTTAACTACTTCAAACCAAAACACGTCAAAAATCCATAATTTTTTATGCAATACAGTATGATGAAGATGGGAGGGCAACAAATTTTTTTTAAGTTGATGCTAGGTCACGAATGGCTTATCAATGTTTTGGGGATGTAGTGATCTTCGATACAATTTATCGTACAAACAAGTATGATATGTCATTCGTCTTTTTATTGGAGTTAACCACCATTGGTAATCTATACAATTTATGGATACACTTTTACAAGATGAGACTAGGTGACCCTCATATGGTTGTTTGAGACTTGATTAGAAGTAATGGGAGGAAAGCATCTAATATTAATAATCATCAATTATGATTTGACAATGAGGAATATGATTGCCAATTTTTTTCAAACACTCACCATCATTTTTGTATATAGCATATCATAAAGAAGTTCGTCGAGAAATTATCTCATATATATTTTATGAATTTTGAATTTAATAATAAAATGCAAAAATGTATTTGGCTGACATACATTCATAGGCTAGACTAGGAGGATGCGACAACTAACATCTTAGAGCAAATATATCTCCCCCAAATCCTGTGTGTACAAGCAATACCCCCACAAACCACATATAGCAAGAAAGTTGAGATAAATCCCCATGGGTGGCCAAAAGGGGGCTTGAACTCAAGACATCTCCCTTTTTGCCGTGAGGCCCAACATTCTATTGGTTTCATAATCTTCAAACTTGGTCATCTCCATCTTTAAAATTGACTAATTATAATTTTCCACACAATTTGAGAGTATTAATAGGAATACAATTTGTAGCATGTTCTATTGAAAACAAATGCAATTTCACCAATGAAATTCTGCTCAAACCATGAGATAGAAAATAAAAATGCAAATCAAAATAATTCCACAACTAAATTCATATTTATCGAAAGTGTAAATATGAAGCAGTTCAAAAGTGTGTAAAAAGCCATGATTTTTCCATCAATACAAATAGTATAGGTTTCACCCCATAGAAAATATTTTTACAAAAAAAAAAAAAAAGTAGTATTTTAAATTGCTTCACAAAAACTTGCAGCTCACTTAGTTAGATGCTTGAATCACCAATTCTGTAAAATCCGATGGTTTCTTGATATGCTCTGGTTCTATTTGAACCAACGCACTTTATACAAAATCCAGTCGGACCATCAGTTTGGTCTAATTTTTAAAACACTAGTGTCAACTGCCCATAGCATTATAAAAAATGTGTCATTATCAAAATAATGGAAATAGTCTTGAACAGGTACGGCAGGGCAAGACGAATGTTGTGTGATCATCAGAAGGAAAACGGTCACCTTCACTTCTATGAAAAATTAATAATGGAACTTTAAAAGTGAGGCTCACAGGGTGATAGATGTCGAAGATGATGAATCCAGACTCCTTTTATACCTCAGTTGCTCTTTGCTCGAAGCAAGAGATGAACAGGAACACGGTAATAGAAATAATTAAACTAGAATAGACCTTCAGGTATCCTTTTTTTTTTTCAAGAAAATATATCCATGTCACATGATTGCAATTATTAACAAAAGAGCAACATTGTAACAAGATAACAATATTCTTTCCATGGATCGAGCAAGTGCAGACTATTGGAACAATCTGTGGATTCCATTATAATAAATGATGCATATCAAATTCGAAGGAGACTTAACAGTAAGACAAGGATTCTTGAACTTCGGAGACATTCTTACCATTCGTCCTTCCATGTGATGAGCTTCAAATCCCTGTAGCCATGATACAAGATAAAAAAGAACTATATTGTAATTCAGTTCTTTAATTTCAACTACTGTAAATTGACATGTCGATGTTGTTTTAGTTCAAGTATTGATGTTGGTAATGGGACCTTTGAACCAGTGTCGGGCATTTAATATCCAAGATGAAACAGTGAGGATGAGGAGTCCACCAACCACAACAGGAGTGTAGTTAAAAGTATCCTTTGTAATGGGGTCTGCCACGGGAAGCGAGAAGAGAATTGTAATGGTTAGGACCCAAATGACTGAAACCCAACCCACGAAGATCCCATAGCGGCCCAAGTTGAAAGGTCCAGGAACAAAGGACTTGCGGGCCAGTGTCACCCTAAAGAAGGTGGGTAGTGCATAAGAAATGTAAAGTCCAACGGTTGCTATCGACACCATTGCCTGAAATGCCACTAGGCTTCCAAGAGACTGTAATAGATTTGTAGAAAACAAGGTGTACAATCAGCTTTAAATAATAAAAGCAAGAGAAGAACGAAAAATAAAATAAATTGGCAGTTAACTACAAGGAGGGATTAATTAATTTACTCATTAAGCCGCATAACTTGGTTATATCATATATGTTATACATAATGACTCGGCAAGTCATTTATCTAACTAGTTCACAACACTCATAGTTAATCATAGTCAACAACTCAGGATTCGGGATCAAGTTGGCATGGGTAAATTTGGTAAAATCGGGAAAAATCAGAGAAAAAGCGGAAAGAAATCGAGCTAGGCCTATGTCTGTGTAATTGTTCATACTAGGTGGTGTTCTCATATTGTTTCACTAAATCTCATATTAAACAACAATAATAAATCACCAAATCCCATATAGATATCATCCGTGCATCCACAACACATTCAAGATTTATATTATTCAAATATAAAAAATATTCAATGTTTTTTATCCTCATTTGCATCCTCATGATCTAATGTTCCATCAATAAAATGGTTACCATCATCTTCATCAAGGTCATCTTCTCTTACCAGTGCTTCAATTTCATCTTTGGTTTTTAATCACAAAGTTTGTGATTTAACCATGAAGTTGGTGATTTAATTGTGAAGTTTGTAAAAGTCATGATTAAATTGGTGAAGGAAAAAGTCATGATTTAATCGCAACTTTTTCAATAAGTCAAATAATTTGGTGACTATGCAGTTAATCACATAATTTCATATGAACGATTTTAATATATGTTCACATGATTAGAAATCGAAAGTGAGAAATACAAACCGTTAATGCCATGCAAAATGATACAAAAGCAGAGAGCCAAACTGCATTTAAAGGGACTTCTTGCTTATTCACTTTATGCCACAATGGTGAAAAAGGCATAGCTCCATCCCTTGAGAATGCATAAGCCATCCTGAAATAAAACAAAAGGGCTCCTTAAGTAGCTAATAAAGGATTAAAGGAATACCTCATACAAGTCTAGATATCGGTTTTAAAGAGGTTTTCACCTTGAGTTGCTTGTAACTGAACTCATGCCACAAAAAAATATGGCGACGGCAACAACTCCCAAGCAAATGATGCCCCCAACTCCATTACCGTATCGACTCTTGAAGGATTGGTAAAATACCTCAGCAATGGCATAACCACCGGCATCATTGTCCAAGTCCAAAAGGCTTGGGATGTCGGTTACTGCGAATGTGATACCGAGTAGGTAAGCCCATCCAAAAATGATCGATATGCCAATGGCACTTATTATTCCTTTGGGTCCATTCTTATCTGCATTCTTTGTTTCCTCTGTCTACAAGTATGAATAAGTTAGGGTTCAGTGATTAAATAAACTTGGAGTAAACAACATGAGAACATATAATGGAAATTGTCTCAAGGAAACAAAAAATAGTTCTTAAGCCACATTGGATGTAATATAAAATTTGTGAAGGTTTTACTAAGGTGCGTGTAGTAACTTACATCTGAACATAATTGTCAGTGAATGAGTCATCCTGGGAAGCATGACTCTCCGGCAAATCCATTTGAATAAAATAACATAAAAGGACATCCAAAATCACCATTTTTAAAATAGAAAAAAGGCCCAATTGGTTTTCTAATAAAAGAAAATGTTTCATATTTTACAGGAAAAAAGAGAGTAAATGAGTAAATTAAGAGTCTTTTTACACCAATTGGTAGCTCAGATTGCTGATGTGTATCAACTTGAGTGAGAGATTTTGGGTTCAATCTCACAACCAAAAGGTTTCATCAGTGAATTTAAAATCACCTTAATCCCAATTGTTAGCCGGGTCAAGCATTGTGGGTGCCGAACCCTTCAAGCACCTTATATGTTTCAATTTTTTTTTATTTTTGAAAGTGAATCTTCTCGATAAAAGAGTTGGTGTCTGATGGCCATCTCTTGTTTGAGACCTCAAAGGTTTAAAAATCTAACCAGACTTTATTTAATGTTAAAGTGTTCTATAGCTTCTAGAGGCAATAAGTTTATATGACAAGGCAATAAATATGACAATAAAACATACCATATGAGCGGAAGCATCGTACCCTAAAAGAGAATACTGGCTCATTAAGAGCCCCAGAACAAATATATAAGGTTTGCTTTGGATTCCACTCCCAGTATCCGTGTTGAAATGAGTGAAAACAAACTTGGTACTAGCCTTCTCGGTGGCAATAATTGGAATGAGAATCATAAGGACCAAAACACCTACAAATTCAAAAATAAGTTAAAGTTATACGATGAAGCCTCCCTTGACCCAGAAATGAAAACAGAAGATAAAAAGAGAGGAAAATTCCTCATACCTACGATATTCCATGCAGAAGCAAGTAGTCCAAAAAAGGATAGCCATGTGATGGAAAGACTATTTATGAGAGCATGTAAGAACAATATTCCCCCATGAAAGCAAATAACTAAATATTTAGAAACCTCATAACCATCACCATTGTTTCCACTTGTGCTAAGTAGGATGATAACTTGAATTAGCTGAGCAAGAGAGAAATCCACACTTGTAGTAACGGCCCACTGCAAATGAATTAGTCTTTTAAACTGTTAGAGCCTTCTATATATGAAGTTGTAATGGCTATTACAATATATATTGAAGGTCTGGACTTCAAAAATTATAACATTCTCAGCGATACCTGACCAACAATGTTGAACCTGCATGAAAAACAAAAGGTTCATTGGGGAGCAATAGAAAATTTGAGAGGAGAAGAAATTCGTATTAACAGTTGAAGTTTTGTTAAGACGAAAACAAATGTCCATTTTTGGTTCAAGACTCCAAATAAATGATATAAAACTACATTCCAAGTTTAGGTACATCGGTACATATCATATTTTAAAGAACTTGTAACAACAAATAAATTATGATAAATGGTGGGAAAAGCTTAAAGTCGTTCAGAAAAGATTCTAAAAAGCAACAATCACAGTTTCTACATATAATCTCATGGAGAATGTTAAAGAAGGTCAGAGCATATGTCTTTGGTTGCTCAAACATACAAATTCTCGTCAACATAACTTGAGCAAAATGTGCACTTCCATCAATTTTGCACCAATTCTTGCATATTTTTTGTATCACCCCTATTACATACTGGCTTTCCATTAAAAAGTATTTGTCGCAATGTCTTACCCATTTTGGGACAGAACTAGTTTTTCGTTGGACATCTTAAATTTCAAAATAATTACTAGTTAGAAATTTTTTGTTACTTGCCTCTTCAATTTTGTAATTAGAATAGATTAAGTGTGTTGATTCATGATTGATATTCGATAAGAGTCATGGGATTCGTTAGATCAAGTGGCTATCGATCGGATGCGATCAAAACCATTAGATCATCCAGGTTCAACTAATAAGTGTTGATTAAAAGGCATGGGACACATACCTTCAATAGGATGTAATCTGGATCGTTAGATCTAAAATCAGACACGATCGAACAGCTATTAAACCAGGAGACATTAAATCATGACTCTTGGTCAACAGACACAAAAATAACTATAAAAAGCCAATCAAAAATCAGATTTCTTCATTGAAAATTTCTGTATTTGCCTTTTTCTAAGCTTAAGTACTTGGCATCGTCGGTTTCTAATTTTTGAGTATTCTAGATTAAATCGGATTATATATATTCCAATTTAATAATTCGAGTGTCAATTTCTCTGTATCCTGAAGGCACTTGTTCGTTGACCTTTTGTGTATTGTGATTCTAACCATTAAAGGGGAATATTTGTCTAAAAGAGATTGAATTTGATTCAAGCTTTAAAGTCTTGAAAATATCTCCTTCATCGAATTTTTTCAAGTCACAAAGTAAATTTTCTAATAGTTTTAGACAAATATTTGTTTCCAATTCGATGGAGGCTTCGACTTTTCATTCTTTCCAAGTTATGAATCAAGAAATGTCTCGCCTTGACCGTTTCGATGAACAACACTTTACTCGATGTCAACAAAAAGTGTTGTTCTTCCTCACTACTTTGAACATTGCCTATGTTCTAAAAGATGATCAAGAAGTCATTCCTAATGCTACTCCAGAAGATAGTACTACATTAAAAGAGAGGCGCAAGAAACAAAAAACAGACGACTTTATGTGCAAAATACCATATTCTCAATGCACTCTCGAACTCGATTTATGATATCTATCATATTGCCAAATTGACTAAGGAACTGTGGAAAGCTCTGGAGAATAAGTACAAAATTGAAGAGGCAAATAACCAAAAATTTCTAATTAGTAATTATTTTGATTTTAAGAAGTCAAACGACAAACTGATTCTATCCTAAGTACATTAAATCATGGCTCTTGGACTTCAAGGCTCGAATTAAATTCGATCACTTTTAAACAAATATTCCCCCTTATTGGTTAGAACCACAGTACACAAAAGGTCAACGAACAAATGCTTTCTGGATATAAAGAAGTCTACACTCAAATTATTAAATTTGAATATGTACAATCCGATTTAATTTAGAATACTCAAAAATTAGCAACTAATGATGCCAAATACTTAAGCTTAAAAAAACAAAAATTTTCAGTAAAGAAATCTGATTTTTGATTGGCTTTTTATAGACATTTTTGCGTCTGTTGACTAAAAGTCATGATTTAATGTCTCTTTATTCAATAGCCATCGGATTGTGTCTGATCTTAGATCTAACGATCCAGATAGCATCCTATCGAAGGTATGTGTCTTATGTCTTTTAATCAACACCGATTAGTTGAATCTGGATGATCTAATGGTTCTGATCGTGTCCGATCGGTTGCCATTTGATCTAATAAATCCAATCGACTCTGATTAGATACCAATCATGAATCAATGCACTTGATCAATTCTGATCAGGTACTAACTTGATCCAACGCACCTGATCGTTATCGATCAGGTACTATTTTGATCCATCGTATCCGATCGGATACTAAAGTGATCGTGCACCCGATCTATCACACAGCAACGATGCGTACAGGCAAAGTGCAAAGTGTGCCTCAAAACACCCAATCGCCCTTTCGCACGTACCACCTCAAAGCACCGGATCAAAGCCCTAAAGGTGTGACACAAATACAATTAACTATGTTGACTTCTTCTTATAAGATACTCCACTTTCTCACTTGTGAGTAATGTGGAACTAAACCGTATATACACAAAAATCCCCAAAATCTAATATAAGAAAAAAATATATATAAAAACTTGAATTTTATTTTTGAAATTATTCAACAATTTTCTCACTTGGTGCATATACAAATTAGAAAGAATAAACTTATCATGGAATCTCTGTTTTCCTGATAAGATCCAGATTAAGACTTTATCTCCCTTGACATCATCATTACCATCTAAGCCCCTTATCCCAATATTTTTGGGGTTGGTCCAACAAATCCCTGTTCCTCCAATCAATTCAGTCTCAAACTAAAGGAACATTCTAAGGAACAGAGGATTATTTTTCTCTTTTTTTTTTTTTTTTCTTTTTCTTTTAAGTAACACACACACACACTTCTATTCCAGCAATTGGAAGTCCAAACAAGTCTTGAATCTTCTCTAGGCAGATAATAAGTGCAAATTGTGATCAAAACAACTGTGTAAAATTGAACAAAAATAAGTGTGCAAACCCACAATTCAACATATAATCAGAGAAGAGAAGAACAATTTTAAAGATAAGTTACCAGCCCGTCAACCACGAAGCGAAAGGTGCCCAATCGGGGCCAGCGAGCTTCGCACTCCAATAATAGAGACCACCAGAAGTAGGAAAGGAGGAACAAATCTCAGCCATTGAGTACCCAACAAACATGGTGAAAAACCCAGCAATAAACCATCCATAAACGAAACTAATTGGACCCCCAAACTTCAAACCCGTATTGTAAAGTGTGGTTACTCCTGTAAGCACCGATATAATTGAAAAAGAAAATGCAAAATTTGAAAGCACCCTGCAATTCCAAACAAGACCCAGAAACCAGAATTAAACCAAAAAAAAATAAAAATGATCCAATACACATATTTCATCTATCCAAGAGAAGCAAAAAATAATGAAAATTAGGAACAAAAACAACCAAAAGAAGAAAAAAAAAAAAAAAAAAAGAGAGGAAAAAGTCTGGATTTCTTTACGAGAGGTCGCGCTTTAGTTCTTGCTTGTAACCAAGCTGGAGTAGACGTGATTGGCCTGAATCCAATGAAGAATTCCCAGTGTGTACCTGAGAAGTAAGTGGTATTTCTTCACGTCTTTTAACCATTTTTCACGGAAAGAAGAACATCTGGGAGTGAGAAATGGGTTTGTGTCTTTTTTAATTATCTTTGACTATTGCCGTCTTTGTTCTCCCACTGTGTAGTATTGAAATGATTCAATTTTTTTTCTCCCAGTTTTCATAAATAAAAGATTTTCCCATTGATATGTCCCACCTAATCTCAAGTCTGTGTTGCTGTGAAGGGTTTGATCAAATCAGACAGGCAAGGCATTCTACATGCAAAGGTCAAGATGACGGCGACATCTTATCGAAAATTGTTTTACTCAGAAAATTTTACTCACACAGGATACAGAAATCTGAGATCTACCAATCACATGTACCCACGTATAATTTACAAAAATACCTTTGTAAATTACAAAATTACCCTTGTATACTTGACGTGGCAACCACTGAGACTTTGTGAGCAAACAACGACTCATATGTTTTCGGTCTTTGAAATTTTGGCCCTGCTTAATACCATGCCAATCATTTGCAATGTGCAAATTACCGTAAATGATTTGCAATGCAAAAATTACTGTTGCTAAGTAACCACCGTGCAATCTCGCAAAATCACTTTATGCGCTTGTATTTTTTTTTTAATGCAACTTTTGTTTGAAAGGGACATAGACTTATAACTTATGTGGTTTTCCCCGTTACAAAGCAACTTCTAAATTGTGGATTCAAGTCCACCTTACCCAGAAAAAGAAAAAAAAAAAAAACTACAAAAATGATTTATCATATTGTCCATTAATTATTTTCAAACATGGTATTTACAAGGTGCACTTTTGGTACAAGTGGGGGGTCCTACTTAAAAAAAAATTAATTATCAATCCCATTTTCGAAAATTAAAGGTCTCATTGTTCCTAATATACCATTGCTTTGGATAAAGCATATATATAGTGTAATTGATCAAACGACTACCCAACAATGCCAATAAAACAGTCCAACAATAATAAAGCATGCAATATGTAAATAAATAAAGAGAAAATACTAGAACTTGTTAGTTAAGAATTCGGTAGGTCAAGACACAAGCTTGGTTAACTATCCTAAAGATGATAATCACTATTATAGACATCTCAATTTGATCGAATAAACCCGAGAGTTTATTCGAATCCAATGGTAAGGATTAATTCGAGATTATTTCAATCAATCAAGTGGGACCCACTTAAACGAATCAAATTTAATTAATCAAGTGATATAAAAAAAAATGGATTTTGCCTAATCATATAGACTAAGCAGGCAAGCATAGATATGGCTTGGACGTTTGGAACATATGGCTAAACCATTTGTTTTTCTGACCTTTACTTTGTGGTGCACAAGTATAAAATTACACTGGCCTTTTGTAGACATGAGAATGTTCATCTTTGAACCTCAATGCTACGTTATTTGAAGTTATCATCATTGTTTTTTGAAAATAGGTGTGTATGGGCACCCGAATCAATATTTTAGAAAAATTATTTTTCATGACATGTTAGTGACTCGTTCATGGAAAAAATGTATAGTCTTCTTAAGATCTAGGTAATAAGATTCGGTTAAAGAATGGAGAAGGTGTTAGACACCCTATTCTCTCCATCTAGGGTGGTTACCTTTTTAAACTTAGCCATTTTGAATAATTAACAAAACAAAAATGCATGAGATGCATGAAATGAGTGTGTACACATAGTGGGCATGTTCCTTTTTTAGAGAGGGTTTAATATTAGTGTTAACATGAAAAATGTCCAATGGAAGAGGATATCCCATGGAGTCATCACATTTTATATGAATTAAAACGTTGGTTTGAGATTTTAGAGAAATTTCATGGATAAAATTTTCTTAGATCCATAACCTTGATGCATGCATGCTAGGCTAGAAACTTAGTGTTTCAACCTCATCAAGAGAATTACACATTTCTTTATCATGGCCAATCATGTGTGGTGTGGTGTGTGTGCATAGTGTACATTATGATGTATGAGAGAAAAATAGGTTAAGAAGGGCTTCAACCTTCATCCTTTTGATCAGATCGTCCCAAGTATTTTATGCCCAGGTTGAGGTTCAATCTACTCGGGATGAATGAGGGTTCTTCATTACATCTTAAAGGCTTCTAAAAAAGAAAAAAAAAGAAGGATAGAAAAAGAATATGCAAACTTAAAAATAAACTAGATCCTAACCTATCTTTTTCCTTGATAGTCTTGAATGAACTTGAGCCTTGAGAGATGAACTTGAGGGTTGAGTGGTTTAGTAGAGGGTATGTGGTTAGAAAAGATAAGAGTTGTTGAGTTGAAGGTTGGGAGATGAGACATGGAGTAGAGATTTTGGGTTGAGAGATGGGAGTTTTAGATCATGCCTTCCTCATAGAAAATGAGGGTATTTATAAAGTTTTTAGAAAAATTTTAAGGATAAAGTGGTTCAACCCAAAAAATAAAGAGAATGGGCATAAGGTTTAAGTTATTTCTTTTTGGATTTTCCATTTTTATGAGGATAATGGTGGAATTTGTAATAAAAGAATTTTTGGTCTTTGATTTATTGGTACATAGATGTGAGGGAACAAAAGTATTTTTGAAAAAATAAATAGGACAGTGAAATATGTAAAGGTGAAGTGATGGTGAAAAGTAGACCTTGATTCATTTATAATAACTCATAAAGTAAGGGGTGGATGTATATTTTTGAAATGGACTAATTGGAGAGCTTCATATATGTACTTGAAGATTCTCACCTTTTGAAGGTAGGATTGGAAGTTCTCCCAACTTTAGAGATTTTTACTGAAGATCAAAGTACCTTTTTGGTTTGACCCATACTTTTTGAGGAGGGTATTTTGGATTTTCACAAAGGGGAGTTGACCATCCAATTAGGTTGGAGCATTGGGTATTGGTGTCTTATGAAAGACCAATATATGTCATCTATAAGAAGATGGGTTTGGCATGGACTTAAGTTTGGATATTTGGGCTAGGTTTGAAAATGAACTTGGTGTTGGGTTAGGAAATAATGGATTAGTTTATGGGTTAAGGGATTGGGTATGTAATTGGTTGGGCTTGTATGGATGGGTTATAGACAAGGTTTGAGTATGAAAAATATGAGAAAATGCATAGGTGCATGTATGCATGAGGAAATATGCCAAGTGACAATTTTTATGCAACGTGAGCTCGTTGAAGGGTTTTGAATTTTTAATCAAAATTCACTTGAGATTTTTAGAAATTCCTAATGGGCTTTGTGCAAATTGGGGTGTCTACACCTTTTCTCAAGAAAGGTCAAACACAATTATTTCTAGTCCTTTCATGCTATTGACCATGTTAGTTAGGCAATTAGCCTACCTATGTGTTCACGAAATTCTTCACAGGAAATGACCACATATACCCTTTTAAGTTGGATTTTCCCTCATCTAATCCCCTTTCTAATTACCTCATTACCCATACCTTAAACCTCATAATTATTTCTCACTTAAGGTCCTATGGTAATCTACTCATTCTCCTTAACTTGACCCAAGGTCTTTCTTGGTCCTCACTTAAGGTGAATTACTCCTCTAACCCTAATTTGTTGAGACCCATTAAAAGCAATTCACTTCCATACCCCTCTAGCCTTCTTCAAAACTCAAAGTAATTCTATGACTTTCAATGTAAATTGACCATCTTCTAAGATTTATGATCGTTTTGTCCACCCTAGATAAGTCTCTAGAACTGGTGCCTAATGACTTATCTTTCTTCAAATTGTTAGAGAGCTAACCTAACCAATTATCTAGAATGTCCAAAACCAAGCACCAAATTACATGTCATTTAACTTAATTCTTTTCCATTTGACTAAAGGCTTAGGAACTTAGACTACTTTACCCCCTCAAAGAATTTTATAGAAATTATTGGGCTTTTACTAATCTATTCATTGATCATCTTGATTAACTAGACCCATAAGTGAGTAAAAGATTATTTAGGTCAAGTTGATAAAGGATAAATAGAGTCGTTTTATAAGGTTTTCTTGTAAATTATGGGAAATCTAGGTTTTAAGACCAAACTATCCCCAAGGATCTTCTGAAATCATATAAATATGTGACCCATTCCGATGCAAAAGAGAAAGAGAATTAAAGCTCTAAAACTCTATCCAAATCCTTTCTTAAGGCTCTTAAGCATTCCCAAAATTCTGTCCAAATAGCCACTCACTCTCCCAAGAAACAAAATCTAAAAGGAAGAAGAAAAAGAAGAAGGTAGGAGAAGTCCTAGTACAACTCCCTTTTAATCACCCTATTCTTACTTCCCAATTCTTTAATTGTAGTGTTGTTTCATTCAAGTTTTCCTTTATGGTTTTTAGTAATGTAGAACTTTAATTCTAGTCTAGAGGTTTGGGGGTAGGGAGTAATCTCTATTTGAGGTAATCTCCCTTAATAAGTCCTCAATAAGCTTCTTGAGAGCTTTAGAATAGTTTGTTCTTCTTTACTTCCTTGCAAA
>NW_028237069.1:0-43720 GCF_017979445.1 Akebia trifoliata | reverse complement strand
AGAAAGAATATAATTTTATTGTACTTTTGAAAATTATTGAAAAATAATGTTTTTATTGAATAATAATTTTCACAAATCTTATTATTTTTTGCAATCATTTTCTTTTTAGAAAAATATATTTTGGTAATTTTCCAAGGTCCATGCAAAAAATAGATTTTTGATAAAAAATATATTTCAAAAATTTTTCATGCAAAAATATATCTTTTGTAAATAATTTTTCCTCCATTTTCTTTTATTTTGGAAATCATTTTCTTTTAGAAAACATTTTTCCTGAAAAATACTTTCCTTTTGTAAACTATTTTTCTTCTTTAAAAATGGGTTGAAATCTGAATTTAGCAAAGAATTTGATTTCCATTTTGATTTAAATGGCTCGGCCCATCATGATTGTTGGATCGAGATGGATTGGGTCATTTATGAATTATTGTAAAAAATAGATTCTTTATTGGGTCGGTGCACCCATTTTAATCAGGTAAAACAAAAAACTTTAATCCCTGAGGACAACCATACATTCTGATCTTATCATTCATATACATTCATCATTCACAATGTCCTATTCAATAAACTACCCGGGAATACCCACGATAAGTTCAAGTCATGACCTACATGAAAGATTTATTGACTCTAAGCTTACTACATGCAATACAATTTATCTGGTCACCCTTGCCCAAATACACTTATATACCTCTCGAGCGTACTCAATCAGATGGTATCTGGTGACTTGGTTTGATATACCGTATAGGTGATAATCTAAAACTTCAACCCACTTCTCTGAAACCTAAAGCAGCCAGTTTAATCTCCAGATTAGAGGTGATGCGCAATGCTTTGCAAAGGCACTCTTAAATCACCTCTTTTTTAGAATAGACGTAGTCTATCTTCTTAGTACCGTAGTACATCGGAGCAGGATCTCGCTTAGGCACTGATTTTGACCAAGAAGTGCAATTGATGTACTTATATTATCTTTGATATACTTATGGGTACAAGTCAAGAGTTGTAGCTTTCTGTAGACACCCCATTTTTGCACTCGCCTGATGAATCAACTCGTCAACCCGATCACAACGGTTTCCAATGATGGATGTTTATTCCAATGCTTTATTTTGTTACCAAATATGTTTCAGAAATCCGGATGAGGTATCTGGAACTGACAAAACTGTAGAAACCACGCTACGCTAGGAAAATACGACTCCAGAAACATAGAAATCATCATCTTGCAGACAAAAAGAAGTTTCACGATAAAAATCACTAAAAAGGTGACTAAATTACCAAAATACCCCTAACCTTAAAATATCCCTAGAGCCCACGCTACGTTTAGGAAAATCCATTCAAACACATAAAACAACAAATCGAAACCAAATAAACCACTTCGCCAATTTTCACAAAATTATGAAAATGCCCCTCATAAAATTCACGATCAATTTGCACAAAAAATTTCATAAATGACACAAACCAATATTCCCTTTGATTTTCTTACGAAAAACTGATTCCAAAACATCATGGAACATTGAAAAACGACTTAAAACCCAAAAAATCCTCTCCGAGGGTAAAACGATAATTTTATAATTTTAATAATTAAAATTTTTGAAATTAATAAATAAACCATTAAAAATGTAAAGTGAAACATTAATAAAATTAATTAAAAAATTTGAACAAAAAAATATCGATCAATCAGGCTTTCAGGTAAAATTGTTGATGGTTGCCAGGATATTTATTCAAGGACCCCTTCATCTGGGGGCCCAAAGAATTAACGATATAATAAAAGGGGGTTCTCCAAAAATTAAAGTCAATCAAGTAAGACTAAAGTCAAGATATTAAAAGTCAACCAAGAAAGACTAAAGTCAAAGTATTAAAGTCAATCTCATAAGACTAAAGTCAAAACCATAATCTAAACTAATCAAGTCAATCTCATAAGACTAAAGTCAAAATCCTAATCTAAGCTAATCAAGTCAATCTCATAAGACTAAAGTCAAAACCCTAAAGATTAAGTCAATCTCATAAGACTAAAGTCAAAACCCTAATTAAAATTCTAAAAGAAACCCTGATCAAACCCTAATTCTTCTAAAAAACTTTATAAATAGGAGCCTCCACACCCTATTTTCGTATCCAAGGAAAAACTTTAAGAGAAGTAGGCCAAAAAGCCTCCCTAACCTCCCAAAAACCCCAATTTTGAAACCCCAACTCCTTACCTAACACCCATACTTTGATTTTAGCTTGAAAAATACTTAGAAGCCCTTCAAAAACACCTCAAAATCCATAATAAATTCGAAGAACCAGATCCAAGAAAGAGATACCTTGCCTCGGAGATCAGAAATCAGATCCGGAGACAGAACGGAGCAAGCAGTACGGTAAAAGGAGCAGTTTTATCAGATCTGAGGGAATAGAATCTTTGCGTATCGAAGGTAAAATTTCTGTTATTTTTTTTATCTAGGTTTTGTTGTTAGCAATGTAGTTTTATTTGGGATAAGTAGAGACCGACATTGGTCGGGCGGGGTTGGTGCCTAACACCTTCCAACCCCGTAATGTGATCCCCGGATTCAGTTTTTCTTTAGTAGATTAGTTTTTTATCCGTTTAGAGTCAGTATTTGGTTCCTAGACCGTAATAACTAGGTGACGATTCCCAAACCTCAAGGGTCAAAAGCGGATCCGCGCACCCCGCGGATTAAGGACTCTTTCAGTGGTGACTCTGCTGGGGACATTGAGGATCAGACTTGAAAAACCCCAAGTATAGGAGCATTGCTAAAGTGATCTAGTTTTTTTTTAGTTGTTAGCTTATCTGTTTATTTATTTATTCACTTGTTTTTTTTTAGTTTTTTTTTATCATCCTATTGTTCAATGTTTGATCATGTGTTTGGATCCTGAATATTCTGCCCTTGTATGTTCGTTTTATTTTATTATTATGGTTCAATCGAGGGGTATTTAGAATGATTCTAAATAATTAAAAAGATCAAGAAGTTTAATTGAGGATGGAGTGATGATTAGTGAATCACGTAGGTTTGGTTTTTTTTTTTTTTTTTCATTTTTTTTTAAAATAGAGTTTTTTGGTGGGTGATGTATCATTCGACAATTTTTTATTCTTTTATATTTATTTTGTTTTCTTTTATTTTTATTTTTATTTTTTTTTAAATTTTTTTTAGGTTCCATTAACAATGATAATGGGCTGAGGGAGTTGATGTGTAAAAAATAAAAGATAATCCTTTTAACACCCCCCATTTCCTGTTTTTTGTTAAATTTTTTTTAAAAGGTGCTGTCTACGGCAACGTGGGGCTGGTATACATAAAAAAAAATCGATTTAAATTTTTTTTTTTGTTGCTTTTTTAGGTACTGTTTACAGGAACTATAGGTTGGTGTGTAACAAGCAAAAATGGTCTTTTTATACTCACACATCATCTTCTTAAGATGATTGAATCAGTTGGGTTCAGCGTTTTTAACAGAGAACGAATTCCTCTATCTGATATATCGGCTGAAATCTTAGCCCAATCAGCATTAACCTTGATTAAAATCGCTGATTTCTTATGATGAAGAGACATAACGCCTTGAATCAACAGCCCCATCGAAATCTTTTCGAACTAAAACGGTTTTAATGGGAAATCGTTATTTCTTTCATCTGTTGAAGAATGCTTCATGGTATGCTGGTTCGAATCGTTGGAGGACGTTTGACTTGAATTATTGGATCCTGCTTGAAGAGCCAAAGATCTGTGTTGGCTTTCTCCTAATATCTGATTCATCCTTTCGGATAAAATGGGTAGTTTGGATCTCATTCGAACGTTAAATCGCAAGTAGAAGTGTTAGACTTTGTGTTTTAGAAACATAAGCTTTAGGATGTTTTTTTTGCGGATCAAATCGAATCTGGTTTTGATCATTCCTCTTTCAACCAAATTTTTTTTCATAGAAATTTTCGTTTTTTTTTTTAATTTTCGTTCAGAATATTAAAAAAGAATTTTTTTTTTTCAGAAAATAAGAGGAATTAATCCAGATTTCTATGGATTTGGAGATGGGGCGGTCAATCTGAAATTACAGATGAAGATTTGGGTTCATCAGCTTTGTTGAATCGTCCACTGATTTCTGGATTAACATGTATTGAAAGCCTTGAGTTCAGGATCGATAGAATCGTTAAACGGAGAAAAGAGTCTTTAGTTCGATCCAATAAAATCTAGATTTTAAAATTTCAGATCTATGGGCGAATTGAATCTCGTTGGTTACCGAACATCCTTATATTAGCATGTATTGGAAGCTTTGAGTTTTGGGTTTTTCTTTATTTTTTTTTTAATTTTTTTTCCAATTTTCTTATTTATTTTTCCTTCCTGTAAGTATGATTGGCGCCCAAAGGTCCATTTTTGGTCGCCTCATACTTCTAGTAAAACAAAAATGAAAAGAAAATTTTTAGGAAAATCGATTTGTCTAATAATAAAAATAAAAAAAATAAAAATTAATCACTCTTTGCCTCAACAACCGTCAATCTATTTTCAATGAAATATTCTCCGAAATCAAGAATTATTTTGAGCCATCCAAAATAGTCCTCGATTGGGGTGTAGAGGAATAGCCATATTTTTTCTTTACTCATTGATTTGACTGATGATTGATTATCATGGTGTCATGATTCATGCTTATTCGATGTATCACGATCCTGATTATTAGATAATATCTATATGTATGTTTGATGTAATAGTTTCGGTTAATATTTATGTGATAATCATAACATGATGATTGGATCCGACCCATTTGTTTGAAAAGGCCCCGGGCAAATCCCACCCTGTTTTAGACACACCACATGCACGTTTACTGTTTTGCACACTTACACGTCCTATATAGCCAACGTGGCACTAGTACGTGGCCCGGTCTCTTCGGAGATGCGACATCATTCATGAAAACCACAACTCCAGTCACGTACCTTAGGGTATATCAAACTGGGGCGTCAATATCGTCTGATTAGGTGATTCTGAGAGCTATATTGATCCACTCAGGCTGGAGCGACCTGAGCATTTGACCTATTGTGAGCCACACAGTCATATGTCCCGATTGCCAATGTAGTACTAGTACGTGGTCGGTCCCCTCGTGGGATGCCAAACCATTTATGAAAGCTACAACTCTTGACTCGTACCCGTAGGTATATAAAAGATAATCCAAGTATATCAATTGCACTTCTTGGTCAAAATCGGTGCCTAAGCGATATCTTGCCCCGCTGTACCCTACTGTACGAGGGGGATAGACTACGTCTATTCTAGACGAGAGGTATTTAAGTGGGCCCTTTCTCAGCCTCGTGCGCCACCTCTCAATTGGAGATCAAACTGGCTGTTTTTGACTTCAGAGAAGTGAGTTGAGGTTTTATATTATCGCCTATACAGTATATCAAACCAAGTCACAACGTATCGAGATGTATATAGGTGTGTTTGGGCAAGGGTGGCCAGATAAAATGCATTGCACGTAGTAAGCTTAGAGTCTAGAAACCTTCCTCGTAGGTCACGACTCGAACTTATCGTGGGTGTTCCTGGGTTGTTTATTGAATGAAACCTTTTGATTGATGAGTGTATGTGAATGATGAGATCAGAGTGTATGATTGTCCTCAAGAATCAAAAATGTTATTTTTGAAAATTAAAATGGGTGCACCAACCCAATAAAGAATCCATTTCTTGTAAAAATTCAATAATGACCCAGTCCATCTCCATCCAACAATCATGATGGACCGGGCCATTTAAATCAAAATGGAAATCAAATTTTCAAAGAAGAAAAGGAAAATATTTTCCAGAAAAGAATGTTTTCCAAAATAAGTGTTCTCTAGAAAAATATTTTCCAAGATAAAATATTTTCCAAAGAACAAGATTTTTTGAAATGAAAATATTTTCTAAAAGAAAATAAAGAGAAAATTGATATTTTACATGGACCTTGGAAGAATACTAAAATACCCTTTTGTGTCAAACTAGGATGCTAGTCGCAGGCGATAACCCAATCGATTAGTTAGTCAAAACAACCGTCGTAGGGATGCACCCTGTAGAGAAGATCAATTTTGGGAGATTCATGTTGAGGAGTGCTCTTTACTTCCACGAGTTTAAGATAGACTAGAACCTCTTACGCGTCATGGCTAAGTGATGGAACCCCTATCTTCATATATTCCATATGGGGGAAATGCACTTGTGCCTCACTCATGAGGATTATTGTTGCATCATGGGGATATCCTCTTCAGGACCTCTAGTCAGGCCCTCATTGAAGACCGGATATTCTGGTGACCTTGCCACAGGACTGAACATTTCCAAGGAAGAAGCCAAGGCCTTAGTCCATAACGGGAGATTGGATTTAATACCTTTACTGGGCCCGTATCGCTCCCGCAGTCATCCCGTCAATGTAAAACCCGAAGCCTGGCGAGCCACTAGAGATTATCAATTTTGCCTAGGAATCCTAGCCCAATACATACTGACCTTTAATAGTGATGGCCAAACTATCCCTGAGTCCTTTATAGATATAGTCTCTCAACTCTCCAAGAAATCCAACCCAGTACCTCTCATCCTAGCTGAAACTTTCTCAGGTCTAGATGCCATAAAAAATGGTGAGCGGGAAAAATTTAAAGGAAGCCCTTACTTACTCTATATGTGGTTTTGTGACCGTCTCAAAATTGTAGATGTTCCTTCAAACCTCGAGTATGGGCCAGAGTACTTTTCCAAAAGAAGCCTGTTAGTTCATCACAATTCAGTCAAGGCTTGGAACAAATGGTTAGACTCTCGTCTTGCCCGTCATATCAGTTTAAGATGCCCTTGGTAGATGATTGATCCCCCTGTTCTAGGAACCAAAGGATCCTACTATGTTCGTCTGATCGGTTTAGAAGAAACATCTTTTTACCATCCTAATCTGATCCCAGAACAGTACGATGTACCCATAGAATTATCTTTACCTTAGCACAAAGCTTTCTTTCCCCTCGAGCCTTTGACTGAAAAGTTAGTGCATCTCATTGAGAAGGCTTGGAATAAACGTACCTTAGGTATCCAGACGGACCAGCAGAATTCAAAGAGCCAGTTGTTAGAGCTAAGAGGATCAAGCCTGACAGCAATCCTAATGACCATTAAGACAAAGCCAAGCGTCCATGTAAAAATAATTCAAGTCAAATTTGTTGAAAGATATTTTTAATAAGAACATTTCTTTGTCAATCATTTTTAATAAAGCTAGTTTTCTTTCAAATAAATATTTATTTCTTCTTTGAATGTTTATTGTGTGAATGGATTAATTAATGGATTGGTGCACAAACCTCAATATAATGATTCCTTAAAATGTTATCAAGAGGGTAATTCCAAAATTGACTAAATTTACCTTTGATGGGGTCATATAGGATTACCATTGCACCCAAACTCAAGCGTCCACCTCTTAGTTGGAGTCGTAAGTCTAGTCGGTTAGAATGAGCTACAGTACCAAGTCAACAAGTAGAGATGGCTTCAGAATCTGAACTTACAGAGATCAGTAAGATCTTGGTAGCCTTTGCCAATGATATCAACAGTATAAAATGCAAAGTGAAAGTGTTAGAATAGACCTCGGAATCAACGGGCAATCTCCTAAATGACCCAAAAGGAAAGAGGGTAGAAGAGAAACGTCCACGTGAAGTCTTCGAACTCGACGGAGACGAAGAGTATGTTGATGAAAATCCGATGTTAGCTAACAGAATGTCTCAATTAGAATCAGTTATGAAGAGTATAAAGGGTATCGATGAAATTACAGCGGGCATTGAAGCCCTGAACCGTAGTCCTAGAATTCATCTGCTAGAGAAGTTTGTAATGCCTGAAATAGATAAGTTTAGTGGGGTAGGTTGTGCAAAAACGCATCTTAAGTGTATGTTACTAACATGCGCACTATGGGGCTTAGCGACGAACATATGACATTACTGTTTCAACGAACTCTGTCAGGATCAGCTCTACGATGGCTAATGTCTCAAGATCCAACTACAGTAGGTACATGGGAGAATATGTCAAAGGCTTTCTGGCATCAATACAAATATAGTATCGAAATTGAAACTTCAAGAAGGGACTTGGAGTCAACTAAACAGAAGAATGGGGAAATATTTACTGACTTCATCGGTTGTTGGAGGGCCAAGGCTGCACAAATGTGGGATAGACCTTCAGAGAAAGAACAGGTGGCTATTATCTTAAAAAATCTTTCGCAAGGGTATGCCCGACATCTAGTCTCCCAATACCTTCCTACATTCGAGTCTCTATTGCATGCTGATAGCCAATTAGAAGATGCTTTCACCTCCGGAATCCTTTCCAATCCGTCTGACAACAAGTTCAAAAAACCTTTCACCAATTCCAAGTCTAACGCTGATCACGCCTATGTAGCCAATACATCTACTACACCCGTCCAATCTACTATCCTGCCTAGTAACCAAGTTAATCCTAATCAACCTCGACCACATAGAAAATTCATCGATCTTGGTATGCCTTTGAGCATTATCTTTCAAAAACTATTAAGTAAAGGGCTCATTGCACCTCTCCAACCTCGACCTTTACCAAATCTACTCCCCACTTCTCACAATCCCAACCTATTTTGTGAGTTTCACCAAAATCCCGATCATTTTACTGATCGTTGCGTCGCTCTTCGTTATACAGTTCAAGACCTCATTGATGCCAAAAAAGTTACTGTCCTTGCCCCTGAGGAGCCAAATGCTACTACCAACCCTCTACCTATTTACCAACCTCTTTAGACTTTGAACATGGTATCCAATACTCAACTCTCGTTTGACCCAATCCTTCTTATCCGATCAGTCAATCATAAACCTCCTAGCCTTCCTCTTACCAAAGTGACGGTCTCTAATAAGGTTGTCACCACCAAATGCAGTCTTAGCCAAGAGAGAAGAAGTAAGTCTGAAGAATGCAAAGAATCTGAAGAAGAAGACTCAGTCCAACCACTTGGAAATAGTTTCTCGAGTTCTCAGTCTGTAATAAAACCTGTTGTGGGTAATTGTCTTTAGTTGTTTATGAGTCTTGAGTCCAGTTCTTTCTATCAATTCGGTAATCAAGTCTGTCTTTTTATTTCTTATTTTGTTCTAGTCAAGTTAGTTTGTCGAGTCTGCAATGGTGTCAGTCGTCCTATCTAAATTTAATTGAATAAAGAAAATTTTTGAATACTTTGAGCGCATTAACAAATTAACTACTAATCTGGCTTCAAGGATAAATTTCTTTTTTGAACAACAAGATAAGGTTTAGGCTCAACTTTTAATCAAGAAAGCAAAGGTCATTGACCACGGAACAGAAAATAATTCCTAAAGAGATTCAAGTAGAAACCATCCTATCCTTAGAGGAACACGAAGGGATAATGAATGTATTCAAAAATTTCAAAAGACTTGTTCACATGGTCTGATGATGATATGTTAGGTGCAAGCTTGGGTGTTGTTCGACATGGTATACTTGTTCGATGAGCTGAAAACACCAACGAGATCAAAGAAGATGTTACAAAATGTTTCAATGTTGTCCTCACTGCAACTATCATAAGTCAATACAGGGTACCTTTGGGATTGATATCTGATAACGGGTTACACTTCAAAGTTAAGGATTACTTTGTGTTCAAAGTTCAAGATCCGACATCATCTCCCTACCGTCCTCAGATTAATGGAGTGGTTAAAGCAAATAGCTAATAAGAGTCTCAAAATAATCATCGTGAAAATGTGTCGATCGCACCGGGAATGGTCAGAGAAGCTGTCATTCACACTGGGGGATATTGTATTTCAATACAGTCTTCCACTGGAGTCATTCCCTATTCTCTAGCGTATGATATGGAAGCAGTCTCACCAGTTGAAATGGAGATCCCGTATATCAAGGACCTGATGGAAAGTCAATTGTTAGAAACAAACTGAATCTGACATTAGTATAAAGAACTGAACCTGACTGAAGAAAATAACCTAAAAGCTTTGTACCACGTGCAGGCTTATCAAAGAAGAGTCGCCCGTGCGTTTGACAAAAAGATCAAGGTCCATCACTTACAAGTTGGAGATTTGGTACTCAAAGAGAATCAGACACTTAATTTTGACCCTAGAGGGAAGTTCAAACCTAACTGGGGAGATCTGTTCATCATAAAAAATATTACCTGGAAAAGCTCTCAGACTTCAAGACCATGATGAAATTGAACTATCAGAGTCAACCAACTTTGACCAGATCAAGCGGTACTACATTTAAGGAGGCCATATTTGGTCGAATCAATTTTTCTACTACCCAGTTTAATATCTCCTTTCTCAGCCCTTTGCAACCTTTTTCAAAAAAAATATATATACCTTTTTTTTCTCAGCCCGATCACCTAACCCAGGGGAGGGAAAAATTCGAACTACGTCTTGGTCTGATCCCAAAATTCTAGGATACGTAGGCAATATGAGAAGTTACTTCAGGCCCGACCACATCAAAATAAAAAAATAGATTCCTTGATAAAAAAAATCTAAAAAGAAAAAATTCAAAAGAAAAAGAAATATTGTCAGAGTGGGAAGAACATTCAAGGAAAAAGAAAATAATTTAAAAGAAAATGCCACACAAGGGGCATTTGGGTTTTTGAGCCTCAAAATTCCTCTCTTTTTATACCTAGTCCTAAGCCTACCCATAAAAGTCCTCCTAAGTACTGTGCGGAAAAGTTAAGGAAGGTAGTAAAGCTGATCAGACAGTAACTCCAGAAGTTTAGAATGAAAAAAAAAATAAAAAGCCTACTAAGTTGAAAACCCAAAAAGGGCGGCTTAGGCAAAAATTAAGGCAAGTTCGCAAGGTTGAAAATCTGAAAGGACGACCTTGACAACAATCAGAGCAAAGAAAAGAGAAAAAATTGTAAGTTCGCTAGATCAAAAATCTAAAAAGGTGATCTAGGCAAAAGCTAGAGCATGCTCGCTAGATTGAAAATCTGAAAAGGCAATCTAGGCAAAACTTAGAACAATGAAAAAATAAAAGAAAATCTCCGTTGAGTTGAGAAGCTAAAAAGGCAGTCCGAGCCGAAACATCAGAAATCCGAATGATCAAGTTTCAATACCCAGTTTGAACCAAATATAGACTCAGTGGATACAAGTATCTCGTCTATGATTGATCTGAAGAGTTTCATGTCCCTTAGCGAACCGACGGGGAAAAAGAACAAATTCTATGATGAATTTCAGAAAGAAATATTTTGTTCCATTTTCTTTGAGCCTGACTCAAAATCTTCAATATAAAAAGTCAAAATTAAAAGTTAAACCTTTATTGCACTTACGGTAATCAAGGATTTCAAATTTTCATAACAAGGGCACTTCCTTTTTCTAAAGAGTACAGTTCCCCCCCTTACACTAGAGGCATTCGTTTTCAGATTATGTTCAATTATCCCCAGGGGCATTTTGGTTCTGAAACCTGGTCAATTCCAACCTCAAAGGATAATGTTAACTTTGAATTAAAGGTTACCCTCTTGATAGCAATTTTGAAAACTCCTAAGATTCAAAGAGAGTAAAATTGTTTACTAAACATTCATAAAATCCAGCTTTTTATTAAAAAAAAATCAAATGCAAGGTTAATCCCATGTTTGTTCCCTCAAAAATTAATTCATTACTCTTTCACCCTGGGTAAGTAGAGCAGGACTCCCAAAAAGCTTAGTTCATTACTCTTTCACTCCGAGTAGGTACAGTAGAACTTCCCAAAAAGCTTAGTTTATTACTTTTTCACTCCGAATAGGTAGAGTAGAAGTTCCAAAAAAAACAAAAATAGTTTATTACTCTTTCACCCTGGGTAAGTAGAGTAACACTCCCAAAAAGATTAGTTCATTACTCTTTCACTCCGAGTAGGTAGAGTAGAACTTTCCAAAAAGCTTAGTTCATTACTTTTTCACTCCGAATAGGTAGAGTAGAACTTCCAAAAAAAAAAAAATTAGTTTATTACTCTTTCACCCTGGGTAGGTAGAGTAGCACTCCCAAAAAGCTTAGTTCATTACTCTTTCACTCCGAATAGGTAGAGTAGAACTTCCCAAAAAAAAATTAATTCATTACTTTTTCACCTTAAGTAGGTAGAGTAGGACTCCCAAAAAGCTTAGTTCATTACTCTTTCACTCCGAATAGGTAGAGTAGAACTTCCCAAAAAAAAATTAGTTCATTACTCTTTCACCCTAGGTAGGTAGATTAGCACTCCCAAAAAGTTTAGTTCATTACTCTTTCACTCCGAGTAGGTAGAGTAGAACTTCCCAAAAAGCTTAGTTCATTACTCTTTCACTCCGAATAGGTAGAGTAGAACTTTCCAAAAATAAAAAATTAGTTCATTACTCTTTCACCTTGGGTAGGTAGAGTAGGACTCCCAAAAAGCTTAGTTCATTACTCTTTCACTCCGAGTAGGTAGAGTAGAACTTCTCAAAAAATTAGTTCATTACTCTTTCACTCCGAGTAGGTAGAGTAGAACTTCCTAAAAAAAATTAGTTCATTACTCTTTCACCCCGAGCAAGTAGAGTAGAATTTTCCAAAAAAATTAGTTCATTACTCTTTCACCCTGGGCAGGTAGAGTAGGACTCCCAAAAAGCTTAGTTCATTATTCTTTTACTCCGAGTAGGTAGAGTAGAACTTCTCAAAAAATTAGTTCATTACTCTTTCACTCCGAGTAGGTAGAGTAGAACTTCCTAAAAAAAAAATTAGTTCATTACTCTTTCACCCCGAGCAAGTAGAGTAGAATTTCCCAAAATATTAGTTCATTACTTTTTCACCCTAGGCAGGTAGAGTAGGACTCCCAAAAAGCTTAGTTCATTATTCTTTCACTCCGAGTAGGTAGAGTAGAACTTCCCAAAAAATTAGTTCATTACTCTTTCACCCTGGGCAGGTAGAGTAGGAGTCCCAAAAAGCTTAGTTCATTACTCTTTCATTCCAAGTAGGTAGAGTAGAACTTCCCAAAAAATTAGTTCATTACTCTTTCACTCAGGGTAGGTAGAGTATAACATTCCACTTTTTGTCAATTTCTGTTCAGATCTCATTCAAATTTTCTCGAGTTTTGTTTTACTTATATTTTACTCAGTTTCGCACAGTGCACACACTTGCACATTTGTTCTTTTAGTCAGGGAGAAATTCAAAGATCTGACGCTGTCAGTGAGAGCTCTCGCTCGAGGACCTGACAACCTTTTAGTTCGGGGAGAGTTTAACCCTCAAGGATCCGAACGCCCCGACGAATTACTAAATCAGGCTGCAAAATGAACTGTCACTAGCTTTGGCATTTGAATATCGCACTATCTACCAAAATAGATTTGCTATCTAGTTTCCTTCAAACCTCTGCCAAAGAGGGGCATCTGTAGACATCCCATTTTTGCACTCGCCTGATTAATCAACTTGTCAACCCGATCGCAACGGTTCCCAATGATAGATGTTTATTCCAATGCTTTATTTTGTTACCAGATATGTTTCAGAAATCTGGATGAGGTATCTCGACCTGACAAAACTATAGAAACCACGCTACGCTATGAAAATATGATTCCAAAAATATAGAAATCATTATTTTGCAGACAAAAAGAAGTTTCATGATAAAAATCACTAAAAAAATGATCAAATTACCAAAATACCCCTAACCTTAAAACATCCCTAGAGCCCACGCTACGCTTAGGAAAATCTATTCAAACACATAAAATAACAAATCGAAATCAAATAAACCATTTCGCCAATTTTCACAAAATTTGACAAAATTACAAAAATGCCCCTCATAAAATTCACGACCATTTCGCACAAAATTTTTTATAAATGACACAAACCAATATTTCTATTGAATTCCTTACAAAAAATTGATTCCAAAACATCATGGAACATTGAAAAACGACTTAAAACGTAAAAAATCTTCTCCGAGGGCAAAATGATAATTTTATAATTTTAATAATTAAAAATTTTGAAATTAATAAATAAACCATTAAAAATGTAAAGTAAAATATTAATAAAATTAATTTAAAAATTTTAACAAAAAAATATCGATCAATCAGGCTTTCAGGCAAAATTGTTGATGGTTGCCAGGATATTTATTCAAGGACCCCTCCATCTAGGGGCCTAAAGAATTAAAGATATAATAAAATGGGGTTCTCAAAAAATTAATGTCAATCAAGTAAGACTAAAGACAATCTTAAAGTCAATCAACTAAGACTAAAGTCAATCTCATAAGACTAAAGTCAAAACCCTAATCTAAACTAATCAAGTCAATCTCATAAGACTAAAGTCAAAACCCTAATCTAAGCTAATCAAGTCAATCTCATAAGACTAAAGTCAAAATCCTAAATTAAAACCCTAAAGACTAAGTCAATCTAATAAGACTAAAGTCAAAACCCTAATTAAAATCCTAAAAGAAACCCTGATCAAACCCTAATTCTTTTAAAAATTTTATAAATAGGAGTCTCCACACTCTATTTTCGTATCTAAGGAAAAATCCTAAGAGAAGTAGGCCAAAAAGCCTCCCTAACCTCTCATAAACCCCAATTTTGAAGCCCCAACTCCTTACCTAACACCCATATTTCGATTTTTGCTTGAAAAACACTTAGAAGCCCTTAAAAAACACCCCAAAATCTATAACAAATTCGAAGAGCCAGATCCAAGAAATAGATACCTTGCTTCGGAGATCAGAAATCAGATCTGGAAACAGAACGGAGCAAGGAGTACGGTGCAAGGAGCAGTTTTATCAGATCTAAGGGAATATAATCTTTGTGTATCGAAGGTAAAATTTCTATTATTTTTTTTATTTAGGTTTTGTTGTTAGAAATGTAGTCTTATTTGGAATAAGTAGAGACCGACATTGGCCGGGCGGGGTTGGTGCCTAACACCTTCCAACCCCGTAATGTGATCCCCAGATTCAATTTTTCTTTAGTAGATTAATTTTTTATCCTTTTAGAGTTAGTATTCAGTTCCTAGACCGTAATAACTAGGTGACGACTCCTAAACCTCATGGGTCACACTTTCACTTTCATAAATGGTTTGGCATCCCATGAGGGGATCGACCACGCACTAGTACTACATTGGCAAACAGAACATGTTGCTGTGCGACTTACAATAGGTCAAAGGCTCAGGTCGTTCCACCCTAGGTGCATCGATATACCTTTCAGAGTCACTTGATCAGATGGTACTAATGCCCCAGTTTAATATACCATAAGGTACGTGACTGGAGTTGTGATTTTCATGAATGACGTCGCATCTCCGAAGAGACCGGGCCACGCACTAGTGCCACCTTGGCTAGAAGGAACATGCAAGCGTGCAATGCAACAAAATAAATGTGCTAGTGGTGTGTACCAAATAAGGTGGGGGTGTGCCCGAGGCGTTTTGGAATAAATGGGCCCATGGGCCAGATCAAATTATTAAACCACCAACATATGGATATCACATAAATCTTAATGTGAGAATGTAAAAATACCAAAAACATGCACATCATAGAGATATATCAATTAGACTATGACATATTAGATAGACAATCAATCAGAGTAGTGCAAAATAGAATGATGATCAATTAATCAGGATGACACAAAAATAATATCAATCATTGAGATAGGTGCAAAAAAAAATCATTTTTTTTAGAGACATGCTTGGCAAATTTTCTTGAGAACACAAGCTAACTTGACCAACTCATAAGGTTTCAAATTTTACTAAGGGTTAACTCGTCAATGTGATCACCTCATCGATAATCCAATTCCAAAACATTTTTAGATTTGATGGAAAAAAGTTTGGATTGAATTTTTTTTTTTTGCTTAAATCCAAGGTTTTGAAAATGGATGATTAAAATCACAGTTCAAAATAAAAATTAATTTTAAAATTTTTTCTTGAAAATTTTATTAAAAACTCTTAGAATTTGTCCACTACAAACATGTGGCATTGGATTATGCTCTTAGATGTCACGTGGTAAGGTCCAAGACCTTTAACAAGATTTGAAATCTTACTAAATTAGTGAGGATAGCCTTACTGCTTGAATTCAACAAATTTTAAAGTTAGAAACTTTAGTCACTTTATACAAAAAAGGACCCACATTTTACAAGTCAACAAAATCAATTTGACCCTTTAAAAGATATGGTCCCCAACTCAAAGTTTGTTGAATAACAGACTTGATGAGTGTCTCCAAACACTCAATTATACGCACATTTTCTGGATATTTATCTTGATTTTTGTACCTATTTCTCTATATTAAGATAATAATCATGATAAGTCTCAAATCACCACGTTGCATGTTAATTAGGCTTAATTATATATAAATAAATTCATTTACTAGATAAATCTAATTACGTGTGTTTCTTGTGTAGAAAATCAACAATTTGGAATCAAAATCTCAAGGCAAAAGCATTTGGGCCCACTTTGGAATGCCCTAACACTTTGGAATGCCCTAATCCTTTGGAATGCCCTAATCCTTAACTCATATTCTCCTCTTTTGTCTTTTTGTGCAAAGAAAAGTGGAGGCTACTTTTAGACTCTTCTACACACATTTTTCTCTATAAATAGAGCCTTCATTTCTAGAGAAAGGGGCCCATCTTGATTCTCTTATCCAAGACTCTTTTAATCTAAGGCTCTTTGCCTATTCTCTTATTTTTTGTATTTTCATTTTCTAGTTATTTCCTTTTGGCTAGTTAGTCTTGTAAGAAGTAGAAGAAGAAGAAGTTGTAATTTTCTCCATGAAATGAAGAAAAGTTCTTTCATCTCTTATCTTCCCTCTCTTGCAATGACATTAGGCTAAGTTCCCCTCCATTGGAGAGTGCAAAAGCCTAGAGCAAGTTCTTGTGTTATTTTTAATTTCATGCCTTTCTTTTATTTAAAATGCTTATGAATTCTCTTTAAGTTTCTTGCACCTTTTATTCTTAATATAGATACTTTATGCTTAGATTAGATCAAGATAAAGTATGCTTAAACTAGATAATTGTTAGTAGGAAGTTTTCAAAGAATTCTACTTTGTTTATGTTCCCTTATTTCATTTCATTTGCAAAACTTTCCGATCTAAGGAGCTAACACCAAGCCCTTACGATTGAGTTATAAAAAGGCTTGAAACTAAGAATTGCTCATCAACATGTTCTAGGTAGATCCACCTCTAATGGTGTTTTAATTTCATAAGTTTACTTGCTTTTAATTTCACTTACTTTAGTTTCTTTTCTAGTAATTTTACATTTTCTTATAAGTTCAAAAATACAAAGAAAAACAGTTTTAATACTTTTTAGTTAATTTGAATTTTATCTTCTTAGCTTAACTCTATTCCTCCTTTCTCTTGAGTTCGATCCCCTACTTGCCCCACAAGTAAGGTAAACGTAAGATTATTATTAACTCCGGTGAGAAGAACAACGATAGTCTCATCAACTTACAAAGGAATTTTGTTAAAGCATTATGGGTCCCTCACCATGATTTGTTTGTTGTGTAACAAGCTCAATAAAATCAGATTTTTATGATAAAAATTACAATAAAGAGTCTGCCAAGCATATAAATGGAATTTTTTGTTTTTGTTTTTGTTTTTTTTTTTTTGCCATAGATGATATTTGCTACTTTTTCAAAATATGAAAATGTAGCTTATACATCAAAATTAAAATGCAAGCCAAGCACCAATCTTTAACTTTATGCATACCTTTTTAAGCTTTGCATACAAGTAATTGATCCACATCATGGACAAAACTGGTCCATTTAAACCGATTGTAACAGGCCCTTGGATGTACTCTTCTTATGTGTTGTGGTTTGTACCATAACATACCCTATCACCTCAAGATTTCTGTTGTGTTGGCATGAAACCACCGCAACACGATAAAGGACAACCTGATTTTTTGAGAATTTTTTCTGGTGTTATCAATTCCACACTAGCTCCATGTAGCACATAGCCCTCTATATCTATCATTGTGCTGGAAGTTGCTGCCACCATGATCCTCTCTATGGGGATCACCCTGGACTATCTTTCATTCTCTTCCCTTCAAATAGAATCGAAACACATATTGATTAAAAAAGAGAGAGGTGCATTCGAATTTTACTGTTGGTTCATATAAATAATGAAGAAGAGAAGTGCACTTAAAGTTTCTTGGTTGGAATTAGTCAACGATGGTCCTGTCTTGATTCATCACAACCATCCCCTTCTGTTTCTCTCCATGACCTGAATAACCAAAAACCATCGCCATGGCTGTAATTAGACGAATTTCAATTGCAAATAGCAATTGCGGAAGAATTATGATCACGGAATGTTAGTTTCTTGGAACCACTTGAAGCACAAACGACTTGGCAGGTGAAACATTAGCCAAGACAAAATTGAAAACCGACAGAGCTTTAGTATTCTGAATGCCATCTAGAACTGAGGGGGTCAACACTTAAACAAGATCCATTATAGGAAATAGGAGCTTCAGTCTTGATCGATTTAGATCGTTGACATGTTGGAGATATTGGAGAAAAGAAAGGAGACTGATTTGCAGAGAAAAAAGCTAGTGAAAAAGGTGATAGGTTTCTTGACGTTGGAAATGGATAATGAACCGAACTTGGAGCTTTCTTGTTGAAGCTCCATATATCCATCTTCAGGCAATCTCTAACGATAAAAAAAAATGATAATTCCCATGCATTCGAGATCTGAGGATCTCATATGCAAGTTCTTATCTGAAATTTTTTGTTTTTTGAAGACTAAAACCTGAAGGAATCCGACTCTGCCCAATTTGATGTGTTTGTGTTTCTTTCAGTAGAGCGAGCCCCTCAAAGGTTTAATTCAGAGAGAGAGAGAGAGAGGAAGGAGAGAGATACGTCTCTCTCTTGCTGTTTTTTTTTCGTCCTCTACATTGGAGAAGAAGATAGAAGTAGTAAAACGTATTTTCTGGTAATGGCACACCACGTAAAAAAAATTATTTTTGATTTTTTTTCTTAGAATCCTCTCCTTATCCTAAACAACATTAAAAAATAAATTTTTTTATTTCTTACCACATCACTCCAAATAATTTATTTGAGAAGAAGATGAAAAATAAAAAATCATTTTCTACTAACGGCACACCACGCACAAAAATCATTTTCTAAAAGTCGGCATTGAAAGCGCCCTCGATCCGTGGGGTGCACGGTCTAGAAATCGAACATTGACTCGAAACGGATAAAAGAACAACTAATCTATTACAAAAAAAAATACTGAGTCTAGGAATCACATTACGGGATTGGAAGGTGTTAGGCACCAACCTCGTCCAGCAACGCCGGTCTCTACTAATTCCCACATAAAATTACATTGCTCGAAAGACCTAAAGAATAAAAAAAAATAAAAAATTTACCCTCACAAACGCAACGATTTTGTTCCCTCAGATCTAATAGAACAACTCCTTGTACAGCACTCCTCGCTTTGTTCTGTCACCGGCTTTACTTCAGATTTCCAAGACGAGGTACTTTTTTCTTAGATCTAAATTTTCTAACTTTTTCTAGATTTCTAGGTGTTTTTGAAGAGTTTCTAGGTATTTTTTGAGCTAAAGTTGGGGTATGGATGTTAGGTAAGGAGTTAGGACTCCAAAATTAGGGTTTATGTGAGGATAGGGAAGCAATTTAACCTACTTTTCTTAGGGTTTATTTTTTTAATACGAAAATAGGTTGTAGGGACCCTTATTTATAGATTTTTTAAAGTATTTTTTGGATAGAGTTAGTGTTTAATTATAATTATTTTAGATAGAGCTAGTATTTAATTAGAATTATTTTTAAATAGTGTTAGTGTTTAATTAGAATTACATTAGATAGTTTTATAGTTTAATTAGAATTCTATTAGATAGTTTTAGAGTTTAATTAGGTTTCTTTTAGATAGTTTTAGAGTTTAATTAGAATTCTTTTAGATACTTTTTAAGTTTAATTAGAATTCTATTAGGGTTTTGACTTTGGTCTTATTAGATTGATTTAGGGTTTTAACTTAAGTCTCACTTGATTGACTTGATTTTAAGATTTTGACTTAAGTCTTACTTGATTAACTTGAATTTAGGGTTTTGACGTAAGTCTTACTTGATTGACTTGACTTTAGAATTTTGACTGTGACTTTAGGATTTTGACTTAAATTTTACTTGATTGACTTGACTTTAGGATTTTGACTTAAGTCTTACTTGATTGACTTAAATTTTAATTAGGATTTCACTTTACATTAATTAATATTTTAATTATTAATTTTAAAAATTTTAATTATTAAAATTATAAAATTATCATTTTACCCTCGGAAAGGACTTTTTGCGTTTTAAGTCATTTTTTAATATTTTAGAATGTTTTAGAATCGATTTTTCATAAGGAATTCAATGGGAATATTGGTTTTTGTCATTTATGAAATTTTTGTGCGAAATGGTAGTGAACTTTATGAGGGCATTTTCGTAATTTTGTCAAATTTTGTGAAAATTGATAAAATGGTTTATTTGGTTTCGATTTGTTGGTTTATGTATTTGAAAGGATTTTTCTAAGCGTAATGTAGGCTCTAGGGATGTTCTGAGATTAGGGGTATTTTGGTAATTTGATCATTTTTTAATTATTTTTATCGTGAAGCTTCTTTTTGTCTGAAAAATGATGATTTTTATATTTTTGGGATTATGTTTTTTTAGCGTGGTTTCTACAGTTTTGTTAGTTTGAGATACCTCATTCGAATTTCTGAAACACATCTGGTAACCAAATAGAGCATTCGAATAAACATCCATCATTGAGAACCATTGCAATCGGGTTGACGAGTTGATTAATCAGATGAGTGCAAAAATGGGGTGTTTACAAGTACCTTCCTTTTTGCACCAAAGAGTCAATTTTATCATGGGGTAGAGGATGATTTCTGTACTAATAGAAAACCTGATTCTGGCTGGAAGAGTTATGGACGTCCCCTTTATCGACATTGAGATGACGAAGGACAAAACACTTTACCATTCTTATCAGTTTGCTACTGTTAATCATGTCGAAAAGTGGAAAGAAAAGGATAAAGCAGAGTTATCAAGTGCAAATCTGATGATTGGGCGGGTTTTGAAAAAAATAGTCACAATAGTCGAAACAAAGAAACATACTATTTATTTCGTTCTGGGATTTAGGCCCACAAAAAAGGATATAGCAGAAATGAACGATAATAAGAAAAAATTTTGACTAGCGAGAAATCAAAACCGTGAACCAAATGTCTGGAATCTGGGTAGGGTTCTTCATATCAATGTCAGCTTTCCAAAATCACAAGCCAGACTCGACAGTTTATCAGAACAACCACCATCAAAGCCAGTCAGAAAGTCGAGAACAATAAGTTTCAAACCCTAGCGCGTTCAAGAAGACTTAGTTATTGAGTCCCAGTCATCCTTCGTAAAAAGGCATTGAAGTCTTATTCAATGGGGATTCCAACGAAAGTCTATTAGAGACTACCCAAGAGCCTACAAAAATGGAAATCACCACAAGACAAGAGAAAGGATCACCCTTCCCCATTGGCATTGACTGGGCATCAGTCATCATCCCACAAAACTTGGGGGGAACTATGCCCCAACTTAACAATGATCAATCGGAGATCATGGTCATCTTCGAACCACCAAACAATCCACTTTTTCATCTTATCCGCCCCCTCAGAGAAGGGAAGTCTTGAACAAATGGGAAGAATTCCTGTTAACCCTTGAGGTTGCTGAGGCCTCCAAAAAAAATGCCATTAGACAAACTTAGTTTGCTTGAGGATCATAACGAGCCCTCATCGCCGGGTAAAGACTGTTTTGAGAGCTCCCTATCATTACTAATGAATTTGCATGATTATTCTTCTTATTTTAGATATCCAAAAAATAACAAAAAAGCAAATATTCCTCAAAAATAAAAACCATCTCAAAAGACAAAAAAATAAAAAACCTTTCAAAATTGCAAAAAAATAAATATTTTTCAAAAATCAAAAAAGAGTTTTCAAGAGATTTGTCTCGATCTAATGAGTATCCAGATAAGACAGATTTGAAAGGGACGAGTATGATTTCAATTTTGAACTCTACTTTGACCTCATGAGGATCGAAGAAGAGTTTGAGGACGAAATGAAGTATCCACATAAAGAAATCAAAGACTTGGTAGAACATTATGAAAAAGGTGTTCAGCCAAATATTGAGGATACAGATTCAATCAATCTTGGTACCGAAGAGGACCCGCGAATCGTCAAGATTGGAGCCTTACTAACACAACAACAAAAAGAAAAAATGGTCAAACTCTTGCAGAACTATCAAGACGTCTTCTCATGGTCATACAGAGATATGCCTGGATTAGACACTGATTTTGTTGTCCACAAACTACCCATTGCTCTCAGAAGCAAGTCGATCAAGTAGAAACTGAGAAGGTTGAAGCCAGAATGGACCCTCAAGGTCAAGGATGAGGTCATAAACTAATTCAAAGTCGGTTTCCTCGCAGTTTTTAAGTATCCTGAATGACTAGCTAACGTCGTTCCAGTACCTAAGAAAGATGGGAAGGTACGCATGGGTGTTGATTATCGAGACTTGAACAAGACCAGTCCTAAGGATGATTTCCCATTACCACACATCAACATTCTAGTTGATAGTATAGTGGGGCACGACACGTTCTCGTTCATGGATGACTTCTATAATTAGATAAAAATGGCAAAAGAAGACCAGGAGAAAATTACATTCATCATACCATGGGACACTTTCCACTACAAGGTCATGCCATTTGGGTTGAAGAATGCAGGGACGACTTATCAACGTGAATGACTGAAAACGCCCTTGATTCGAGGGGTGCGCGGATCCGCTTTTGACCCTTGAGGTTTGGGAGTCGCCACCTAGTTATTATGGTCTAAGAACCAAACTGACTCTAAAACGGATAAAAAACTAATCTACTACAGAAAAACTGAATCCGGAGATCATATTACAGGGTTGGAAGGTGTTAGGCACCAACCCCGCCCGACCAATGCCGGTCTCTACTTATCCTAAATAAGACTACATCGCTAATGACAAAACCTAGATAAAAAAAATAACAAAAATCTTACCTTCGATCTGCAAAGGTTCTGTTCCTTCAGATTTGGTGAAAATGCTCCTTGTACCGTGCTCCTTACTTCGTTCTGTCTCCAGATCTGATTTCTGATCTTCGAGGTAAGGTATCTCCTTCTTGGATCTGGGTGCTTTGAATTTGTTGTGGATTTTGGGGTGTTTTTGAAAGGCTTTTAGGTATTTTTTAGGCTAAAATCAAAGTATGGGTGTTAGGTAAGGAGTTGGGGCTTCAAAATTAGGGTTTTGGGGAGGTTGTGGAGGCTTCTTCACCTACTTTTCCTAGGATTTTTTCTTTGATACGAAAATAGGGTATGGAGGCTCCTATTTATAAAGTTTTTAGAAGCATTAGGGTTTGATTAGGGTTTCTTTTAGAGTTTTAATTAGGGTTTTGACTTTGGTCTCATGAGATGGACTTAGTCTTTAGGGCTTTGACTTAGGGTTTTGACTTTAGTCTTATGAGATTGACTTGATTAGTTTAGATTAGGATTTTGATTTAGGGTTTTGACTTTAGTCTTATGAGATTGACTTGATTAATTTAGATTAGGGTTTTGATTTAGGGTTTTGACTTTAGTCTTATGAGATTTACTTGATTAATTTAGATTAGGGTTTTGATTTAGGGTTTTGACTTTAGTCTTATGAGATTGACTTTAATACTTGACTTTAGTCTTACTTAATTGACTTTAATTTTGAATTTAGTCTTATTTGATTGACTTTAATATCTTGATTTTAGTCTTGCTTGATTGACTTTAAATTTTTGGAGAACTCCTCTCTATTATATCTTTAATTCTTTGGACCCCCAAATGGAGGGGTCCTTAAAGAAATATCTTGCGAACCCTCAACAATTTTACTTGAAAACCTGATTGATAAATTTTTTGGTTTAAATTTTAATAATTAATTTTATTAATGTTTCAATTTACATTATTTAATGATTTATTTTTTAATTTCAAAATTTTTAATTATTAAAATTGTGAAATTACCATTTTGCCCTCGGAGAGGATTTTTTACTTTTTAAGTCGTTTTTCAATGTTCCAGGATGTTTTGGAATCAGTTTTTTGTAAGGAATTCAATGGGAATGTTGGTTTTTTTCATTTATGAAATTTTTTGTGTGAAATGGTCGTGAATTTTATGAGGGGTATTTTCGTAATTTTGTCAAATTTTGTGAAAATTGGCGAAATGATTTATTTGGTTTCGATTTGTCGTTTTATGTATTTGAACGGATTTTCCTAAACGTAATGTAGGCTCTAGGGTTGTTTTGATGTTAGGGGTATTTTGATAATTTAGTTATTTTTAGTGATTTTTATCGTGAAGCTTTTTTTTTATTTGCAAGATGATGATTTCTATGTTTCTGGGGTCGTATTTTCCTAGTGTAGCGTGGTTTCTATGTTTTGTCAGTTCGAGATACCTCATCCGGATTTCTGAAACATATCTGGTAACAAAATAAAGCATTGGAATAGACATCCATCATTGGGAACCTTTGTGATCGGGTTGACGACTTGATTAATCAGGCGGATGCAAAAATGGGGTGTCTACAGATGCCCCTCTTTGGTAGAGGGTTGAAGCAAACTAGATAGCAAATCTATTTTGGTAGATAGTGCGATATCCGAATGCCAAAGCTAGTGACAGTTCATTTTGCAGCCTGATTTAATAATTCGTCGGGGTATTCGGATCATTGAGCGTAAAACTCTCCCCGAACTAGAAAATGTCAAGTCCTTGAGCGCGAGCTCTCACTAGCAGTGTCAGATCCTTGAATTTTAGAATATTCTCCTTGACTGATGTAACAACTGTGCAAGTGTGTGGGCTCAAAATCTGAGATAGATTTCAAAGAGTTTGAGTTGGAAATGAGTCAAATCTGAGCATGAAGTAAATATAAACTGAGCATAAACTGGGCATAATTCCAAGAAAACCCTTGGCGGCATCTGAGCATAATTCTGAGAAAACCCTCGGCGGTAACTGAGCATAGTTCCAAGAAAACCCTCGGCGGCATCTGAGCATAATTCCAAGAAAACCCTTGGTGGCATCTGAGCATAGTTTCAAGAAAACCTTTGGCGGCATCTGAGCATAATTCCGAGAAAACCCTCTACGGCATCTGAGCATAATTTTAAGAAAACCCTAGGCGGCATCTGAACATAGTTTCGAGAAAACCCTCGGCGGCATCTGAGCATAATTTCAAGAAAACCCTCGGCGGCATCTGAGCATAGTTCCGAGAAAACCCTCGGCGGCATCTGAGCATAGTTCCGAGAAAACCCTCGGCGGCATCTGAGGATAATTCCAAGAAAACCCTTGACGGCATCTGAGCATAGTTCCAAGAAAACCCTTGGCGGCATCTGAGCATAAAACCCTTGGCGGCATCTGAGCATAGTTCCGAGAAAACCCTCGACAGCATCTCAGCATAATTCCAAGAAAACCCTTGGCGGCATCTGAGCATAGTTCCGAGAAAACCCTTGGCGGCATCTGATCATAGTTCCGAGAAAACCCTCGGCGGCATCTGAGCATAATTCCAAGAAAACCCTTGGCGGCATCTGAGCATAGTTCCGAGAAAACCCTCGGCGGCATCTGAGCATAGTTCCGAGAAAACCCTCGGCGGCATCTGAGCATAGTTCCGTGAAAACCCTCGACGACATCTGAGCATAGTTCTAAGAAAACCCTTGGCGGCATCTGAGCATAATTCCATGAAAACCCTCGGCAGCATCTGAGCATAATTCCAAGAAAACCCTTGGCGGCATCTGGCTGAGTAAAACTGAGAATGAAGGAATAAATCTGGGAAAGAACGATTGAAAATGGAAAAGAGGTGTTGAAACTGGGAATGAATAGATCTGGAGCAAAATGAATGCCCTATTTCCTATGTGAAATTCAAAATGCATTTGTTTGAACTTCAAGGTTTTATCCAAAAGTTTTATAAATTTAAAACCTGAGTTTGAACCTCAAGAGTTTTTCGAAAAACTGCTATCAAGAGGGTAACCTTAAGTTTTGAGTTCTCATTATCTTTTAGGATTAACATTGCTTAAAAACAAAATGTCCCTAGTTTGACAATAAACATGGCATTGAAAATAATTGAACACATCATTAAAAAAAAAATTGCCCCTTGTATAAGGGGGAAATTACATATTTAGAGGAAAAAGAAAAATGCCCCTTGTATGAAGGTTTGAAATATTTGATTACCACAAGCGCAATAAAGATCCAACTTTTAATTTTGATTAATTTTATTGAAGATTTTGAGTCAGGCTCAAGAAAATAAAATATTTCCTTTTAAGACTCATCATAGAATTCACCCTTCTCTCCATTGGTTCACTTGGGGAAGTAAGAAATTTCAGATCGATCATAGACAAGATACTTGTGGCTTCTGAATCTATGCCTGGTTTAAGCTGAGTATTGAACTTGATGATTCGGACTTCTGATGTTTCAGCTCGGGCCGCTTTCAGCTTGGGATTTTCTTTTGTTTTTCTTTATTGCTCTAACTTTTGCCTAGATCGCCTTTTCAGGTTTTCAATCTAGCGAGCTTGCTCTAGCTTTTGCCTAGATCGTCTTTTCAGGTTTTCGATCTAGCGAGCTCTTTCTTTTTTCTTTGCTCTGATTGTTGTCAAAATTGTCCTTTAAGATTTTCAACCTTGCGAGCTTGCCTTAATTTTTGCCTAAGTCGCCATTTCTGGATTTTCAACTTAGCAGGCTTCTTCATTTTTTTTTTAAATCTTTTTTTTCTCCTCTGAAGTTCTAGAATTACTGTCTGATCATGTTTCGCTACCCTCACACAGTACTTAGGAGGACTTTTATAGGTAGGCTTGGGACTAGGCATAAAAAGAAATGAATTTTGAGGCTAAAAAATCCAAATGCCCCTTGTGTGGCATTTCATTTAAAATTTTTTCTTGGACTTTCTTCCCTATTTTGGATGATATTTCTTTTTCTTTTGAATTTTTTTCTTTTTAGATTTTTCCTTTGTCGGGGAATCTATATATATTTTTTATTTTGATGTGGTCAGGCCTGAAGTAACTTCTCAGGTTGCCTACGTACCCCAAATTTTTGGGATCAGACCAAAACGTAGTTCAGATTTTTTCCTCCCCTGGGTTAGGTAATCAGGCTAAGAAGTAAAAGGCATAATTTTTCTCTTTTTGAACAAGCTGTAAAGGGATTGAGAAAGGAGATAATGAACTAGGTAGTAGGAAAATTGATTCGATAAAAAATGGCCTCCTTAAATGTAGTACCGTTTGATCTGGTCAAGGTTGGTTGACTTTGGTAATTCGATTCGATCATGATCTTTAAGTTTGACAGCTTTTCCTGGTAATATTTCCTTGATGATGAACGGACCTCTCCAATTTGGTTTGAACTTCCCTCTAGGATCAAAAATAGGTGTCCGATTTTCTTTAAATAATAAATCCTCGACTTGCAAGTGAGGGGCCTTGATCTTTTTGTCAAACGCACGAGTGATTCTTCTTTGATAAGCTTGCAAGTGGTACAAAGCTCTTAGTCATTTTTCTCCGATCAAGTTTAATTCTTTATGCCACTGACTAGCCCAACCTGTTTCTAACAATTGAATTTTCTTGAAGGCCTTGAGATACGGGATTTCCATTTCAACTGGTAAGATTGCTTCCATATCATACACTAGAAAGTAGGGAATAGCTCCAGCAGAAGATTGCATTGAAGTATGATGTGCCCCTAGTGTGAATGGTAACTTCTCTAACTCATCCTGGTGTGATTGATACATTTCCTTGATGATAGTTTTGAAATATTTTATTGGCTGCTTCAACCTTTCCATTAATCTGAGGGCGGTAGAGAGATACTGTGATGTCGAATCTCGAGCTTTGAACACAGAGTGATAACTTAAGCTTTGATGTACGACCCATTATTAGAGATCAATACTACTTCAACTATTTCATTAATCTGAGAATGATAATCTATGCTGGGAGCTCTACCATGTTGAGAAGTCTAGCACTGATACATTTTGTAAGATCTTCTCTAATCTCATTTTATCAAGTCAATATATAATCCGTGTCAGACAACACCCAAACTTGCACCTAACATATCCTCATAGGCCCAAGCGAACAAGTCTTTTGAAATTTCTGAGAAAATTCATTATCCTCTTGTGTTCCTCTAGGGATAGGATGCTCTCTATTTGAATTTCTTTAGGATTTAATTTATGTTCCACGGTCAATGACCTTTGCCTTCTTGAGCCCGACTTTCATCTTCTTGTTTAGGAGAAAAATATATCCTTGAAGCAAGATTATTAGTTAATTCGTTAATGCGCTCAAGGTATTCAAAAATTTTCTTTATCCAATCAAATTCAGAAGGGGCGACAGATACCTCTGTAGACTAGATGAACTAACTTGACTCAATAGGAAAGAGTAAACTCAATCTAAGGAAGACATGACCTTGCTGGAAAAAAGGACTCGAGCTAACCCAAATGACTCATGAAAACTCAAGACAAGTACCCACACGAGTTTGATTAGGACTGAGGACCGAGATATTGCTTACAACCGGTAGGATTGAAATACTATGATCTTCAAAGAACAACTGGATGATGTTGAGAAATTTTGAGGTCATTTCTGACTATTGACTTGATATTGATGTTTACTCTAACTGACCGGATTTACAACCCTAGCTAGACGATGGACGATTGAGCTTAGATACAATGATAACTCTTAAAACCTCTTTGAAGGTGAATTTAATCAATTTCAGTGTTACCCCCTTGATAACATTTTAAATGAACCCTGAGATTTTATTGGATTTTGTACACCAATCCATTAAACAATTCATCCATTCAATGATTATTTAGAAGGAAAATAATTTTATTGCACTCTTGAAAATAATGTTTTTACTGAATAAAAATTTTCACAATTCTGATTATTTTTTGAAATCATTTTCTTTTTAGAAAAATATATTTTGATAATTTTTTAAGGTCCATGCAAAAAATAAATTTTTGGTAAAAAACATATTTCAAAACTTTTCCATGCAAAAATAGATCTTTTGTAAATCATTTTTCCTTCATTTTCTTTTCTTTTGGAAAACTTTTTCTTCTGAAAAATAGTTTTTTATTTGGAAAGCATTTTCTCTTGGAAAATCTTGTTCTTATGGAAAATATTTTCTGGAAAACACTTTTTCTTAGAAAACATTTTTTCTAGAGATCAACACTTTTTTTGGAAAATATTTTTTTTTAAAGAACACTTCTTTTGGAGAACATTCTTTTCTGGAAAATATTTTCCTTTTCTTCTTGGAAAATTCGATTTCCATATTGATTTAAATGGCACGGTCCATCATGACTGTTGGATCGGGATGAACTGGGTCATTATTGTAAAAGAATGGATTCTCTATTGGGTCGGTGCACCCATTTTGATTTTCAACAACAATATTTTTGATCCTTGAGGACAATCATACACTCTGATCTCACCATTCACACCATTCACATACATTCCTCAATCAAAATGTTCCATTCAATAAACAACCTGGGAACACCCACGATAAGTTCGAGTCGTGACCTACAGGGAAGGTTTCTAGACTCTAAGCTTACTCCATGCAATGCATTTTTTATCTGGCCACCCTTGCTCAAGCACACCTATATACCTTTCGATACGTGGTGACTTGGTTTGATATACCGTATAGGTGATAATCTAAAACCTCAACTCACTTCTCTGAAGCCAAAAACAGCCAGTTTAATCTCCAGTTGAGAGGTGGCGCACAATCCTGAGTAAAGGCCCACTTAAATACCTCTCGTCTAGAATAGATGTAGTCTATCCCCCTCGTACAGTAGGGTACAGCGGGGCAAGATCTTGCTTAGGCACCGATTTTGACCAAGAAGTGCAATTGATATATTTAGATTAGCTTTTATACCTACGGGTACAAGTCAAGGGTTGTAGCTTTCATAAATGGTTTGGCATCCCACGAGGGGACCGACCACGTACTAGTACTACGTTGGCAATCGAGATATGTGACTGTGTGGATCACAATAGGTCAAAGGCTCAAGTCGTTCCAGCCTGGGTGCATCAATACATCTCTCAGAATCACCTGATCAGACGGTATTGATGTCCCAGTTTGATATACCCTAAGGTACGTGACTGGAGTTGTGGTTTTCATGAATGACGTCGCATCTCCGCAGAGATCGGACCACGCACTAGTGCCACGTTGGCTATATAGGACTTGTAAGTGTGCAAAACAGTAAACGTGCATGTGGTGTGTGCAAAACAGGGTGGGGTGTGCCCGGGGCCTTTTTCAAACACATGGGCCCATGGCCTAGATTATGTCATCACATATAGATATCAAATGAATATTGATCAAGAAAATAATACAAAACCCATCACATCGAAATTAAGATGAAAGCAAACACATCACAAATATATCTGTCAAGATCATGGCAAATCAATTAATGAGCATGGCATATAATAATTGATCAAACAAACATTACAATAGGCATAATTTTTATAATTTTTAATGTCCAATCAATGATCACTTTTGGGTGATCCAAAATAAATCGAGATTCCAATAGATGTTACATTGATGATAGAATGACAATGGTTGAGATGAGCTCACTCTCAGGAACATTAATTGTGCCAACATTAGATAAATTCGGATTTTCTGTGAATTAGGAAAATACAATCCAAACTTGCATCGATGATATCTAAGGCTCCCGATAACGAAATCGGGTGAATTCAAGTTCTAAATTAATCTACTCGATGAGATCTACATTTTATTAATAGGTGCCCAGACTTAGTTCTCACTAGAATATTCTGTAAAAACGTTTTAACATTGCTGTCCCAACCTTCATTCAGAAACAATTTCAGATTTACAGATTGAACTTGCATCGATGATATCTAAGGCTTCCGATAATGAAATTGAGTGAACTCAGATTCTAAATTAATCTGCTCGATGAGATCTATGTTTTATTAAGAGGTTCCTAGATTTAATTCTCACTAGAATGTTTTGTAAAAACGTTTTAACATTATTGTCCCAACCTTCATCATTCCATCATTTTCATATGTCAATTTGAATATTTCATTATTTAGGGGTCATCAAAATTGATCCTTAATTGGAAAAAAAAAATGCAATGCCCAAAATCATCTATAATCAAGTTACAAAATTAAATAAACAGGAAAAATAAATAAAATAAATCGAACTAAATCATAAAAAAAAAACTAGGTCATCTTGGCAATGCTCCCATACTTGGGGTTTTTCAAGTTTGATCCTCAATAGTCCCCAGTGGAGTCGCCATTGAAAGCACCCTCGATCCGCAGGGTGCGCGGATCCGCTTTTGACCCTTGAGGTTTGGGAGTCGCCACCTAGTTATTATGGTCTAGGAACCAAACTGATTCTAAAACGGATAAAAAACTAATCTACTATAGAAAAATTGAATCCGGGGATCATATTACGAGGTTGGAAGGTGTTAGGCACCAACCCCGCCCGGCCAATGTCGATCTCTACTTATCCCAAATAAGACTACATCGCTAATGACAAAATCTAGATAAAAAAAATAACAAAAATCTTACCTTCGATCTGCAAAGGTTCTGTTCCATCAGATCTGGTGAAAATGCTCCTTGTACCGTACTCCTTACTTCGTTCTGTCTCCGGACCTGATTTCTGATCTCCGAGGTAAGGTATCTCTTTCTTGGATCTGGGTGCTTTGAATTTGTTGTGGATTTTGGGGTGTTTTTGAAAGACTTTTAGGTATTTTTTAGGCTAAAATCAAAGTATGGGTGTTAGGTAAGGAGTTGGGACTTCAAAATTAGGGTTTTGGGGAGGTTGTAGAGGCTTCTTCACCTACGTTTTCTAGGATTTTTTTCTTTGAAACGAAAATAGGGTATGAAGGCTCCTATTTATAAAGTTTTTAGAAGCATTAGGGTTTGATTAGGGTTTCTTTTAGAGTTTTAATTAGGGTTTTGACTTTGGTCTCATGAGATGGACTTAGTCTTTAGGGCTTTGACTTAGGGTTTTGACTTTAGTCTTATGAGATTGACTTGATTAGTTTAGATTATGATTTTGATTTAGGGTTTTGACTTTAGTCTTATGAAATTGACTTGATTAATTTAGATTAGGGTTTTGATTTAGGGTTTTGACTTTAGTCTTATGAGATTGACTTTAATACTTGAATTTAGTCTTACTTAATTGACTTTAATTTTGACTTTAATCTTATTTGATTGACTTTAATATCTTAACTTTAGTCTTGCTTGATTGACTTTAAATTTTTGGAGAACCCCTCTCTATTATATCTTTAATTCTTTGGACCCCCAAATGGAGGGGTCCTTAAAGAAATATCTTGCGAACCCTCAACAATTTTTCTTGAAAACCTGATTGATAAATTTTTTTGTTTAAAATTGTGAAATTACCATTTTACCCTCGGAGAGAATTTTTTACGTTTTAAGTCGTTTTTCAATGTTCCAGGATGTTTTGGAATCAGTTTTTCGTAAGGAATTCAATGGGAATGTTGGTTTTTATCATTTATGAAATTTGTTGTGTGAAATGATCGTGAATTTTATGAGGGGTATTTTCGTAATTTTGTCGAATTTTGTGAAAATTGGCGAAATGATTTATTTGGTTTCGATTTGTCGTTTTATGTTTTTGAACGGATTTTCCTAAGCGTAATGTAGGCTCTAGGGTTGTGAAAGCGCCCTCGATCCGCGGGGTGCGCGGATCCGCTTTTGAATCTTGAGGTTTAGGAGTCGCCACCTAGTTATTACGGTCTAGGAACCGATCAATGACTCTAAATAGATAAGAACTAATCTAGAATAGAAAAACTAAATTCGGGGATCATGTTACGAGGTTGGAAGGTGTTAGGCACCAACCCCGCCCGGCCAAAGTCGGTCTTTACTAACTTCCCAAATAGATTACATTGCTAAAAACCTAGAAAAGAATAATAAAAAAATTAAAAAAAAGTTATACCTTTCCGATAGCAAAGACTTTGTTCCCTCAGATCCGACAAAAATAACTCCTTATACCGTACTCCCTTGCTTCGTTCTGTCTCCGGATTTGATTTCGGATCTCCAAGGCAAGGTATCTCCTTATTTTTGGATCTGAACTCTTCAAGTTTGTTGCGGATTTTGAGATATTTTTAGAAGGCTTTTGGGTGTTCTTTAGGCTAAAATCAAAGGAGGGATGCTAGGTAAGGAGTTGGGGATCTAAAACTAGGGTTTCTAGGAGGCTATGGGGGCTTCTAGACCTAATTCTCTTAGGGTTTCTGATTTTATACGAAAATAGGGTGTGAGCACCTCTATTTATAGATGTTTTTAGGGGTTGATTTGGATAGAGTTAGTATTTAATTAGAGTTCTTTTAGTTAGAGTTGTGTTTTAGTTAGAATTGTTTTAGGTAGAATTGTGTTTTAATTAGAATTGTTTTAGGTAGAATTGTTTTTAAGTTAGAACTCTATTTGATTGAGTTATTATTTAATTAGAACTCTATTATTACTTTTGGTCTTATTTGATTGACTTTTAATATTTTGACTTTAGTCTTAATTGATTGACTTTTAATATCTTGACTTCAGTCTTGCTTAATTGACTTTAATTTTGACTTCAGTCTCACTTGATTGACTTTAATACCTTGACTTTAGTCTTGCTTGATTTACTTTTAATTTTTGGAGAACCCCCCTCCATTATTTCTTTAATTCTTTGGACCACCAAATGGAGGGGTCCTTAAAGAAATATCTCACGAACCCTCAACAATTTTTCTCTAAAGCCCGATTGATCGATTTTTTAATTCAAAATTTTAAATTAATTTCATCAATGTTTCACTTTAATTATTTAATGTTTTATTTATTAATTTTGAATTTTTTAATTATGAAAATTATGAAATTACTGTTTTGTCCCCGGAGAGGATTTTTCATGTTTTAAGTCGATTTTTAATGTTCTAGGATGTTTTAGAATCAATTTTTCGTAAGGAATTCAATGGAAATATTAGTTTGTGTTATTTATGAAAATTTTTGTGTGAAATGGTCGTGAACTTTATAAGGGGCATTTTTGTAATTTTGTCGAATTCTGTTAAAATTGGCGAAATGATTTATTTGGTTTCGATTTGTTATTTTATGTGTTTGAATGGGTTTTCCTAAGCGTAACGTAGGCTCTAGGGTTGTTTTGAGATTAGTGGTATTTTGGGGGACAAGTTAGCCATTGCTTGAGTCAAACCCGGTCAAAGCTTGTAAACTAGGCTTTTTAAATCAAACAACAAACAGAAACACTAGGCTTGGGCCCCGAACCTTTCTGGACTTTACATCACGAGCATAAGAAGGCTGTGGCGCATGCATGAGTGCATCATCAACTCACGTGCTACCCATCGCACGTGCGATGTTCATGACATGGTAATCGATTTAATTTGCTCTGTTACAAAATTATGAAAGTATCTGTAATCCAAGAATCAGCAAAAATCCATCTCTAGGTCCCATGGTGGGACGTCAGTTTGATCATCTGGTCAGCTAGGACCTAAATCGAGGATGGTAAACCAAGAGAGGTGAATAACTCTCTTCAGATTGAATCATTGTCTTTGTGGGGCAGTCCAGATTGAAAACATTATAGAGACAAATGTCCAAACAACAATTTCTGACCTAGAGATTTCTTTATTGGCGTTACCATGACAAACTAAAAAAAAAGGCAGCCTGAACATTGATTTCAAAGTCTTTGTTAGTCCAACTGAGAGTTCGGTAATCATCGTTTATAAACTTATCTCTACCTCAAGACTTACCAACACGTTCAACAACTGAAGTATGAAGTTAGAGGAATGTTATCACAAGGCATAGACTCATCAAATAATACCAGTTGATCACTGTGTTTCAGATGTATTGGACGCTTAAAAGAAGGCTCATACAACTCTTCATCACTAAAAAACCGCTTGTTTAAAAGCTTTGAAAACATCAAAATATTTTCATAAAGCAGCCATCCCACATCAGATTCACATTGATTTCCAAGTTATTCATTTCGATTTTTACATATGTTCTTCAATTTTAACGCACAAAGAATGGTATGGACTTATGATTCTTATTTGTAGTCGTAGATTTCGAAAATACATTTAAGATTTTTATAAGTCTTTCAATTTTATTTTAAAAGATAGAATTTCATCATTTATTTCAAATTCATGCAAAATATATGTTTTTTATATGTTTAATTGTATTTATAATAAATTATACATGAGTGGCACATTACACTGGATTATTTCTGTCAGTTTGGTCCTATGCATTACTCGGACCCCATTTTTGTCTAATTTTTATAATTTTTTAATTTAAATGATAAAAATAAATTTAAATTTTTAAAAAAAAAATGATTTAATATTCAATGAACTCATATTGAGTTGATGAATGTGCAAAAATGACTACTATGTTCAACAAAGTTAAAAGTGAAAATACCAAAAAAATGAGAAAATGGATGAAATGATAAAATGTCAGTCACACCCAAGAGCTGATGTCTACATTTTACATTGTTGTGCTATGTGTGAGTTGATGAACAAATATCCAAGATAATTTACTTTTTCTTGCATATTTATTTATAATTATGTTAGCACACTGTTATTTTATTTAAGTCGGGTAGCCACAATTACATGGTAGGAAATTGGATATCCATTCTCAACTTTGGAATGTTAATTTATTATTTATTTTAAAAAAAATGATATATACAAGTAGTTATTTTGTCAACTATTAAGAGTTTATGAATGCCTAAATAAATAATTCGTCATATCATCCTGAGTGATATATTATTCTTGGAGATATGGTTGGGACAACCAAGCTCATACGTGATATGTGAAACGTATAAGAGTGGAATCACAATTTGAATCTGGATTTATTCTTTTCTATCTTTACCGGTGAACTTGTAATGTAAAGAATGTCTTATATTAATGGAGATGTAGAATAGGAATCACGTGCTTGCCGGATAGGTATAAACGAAGATAGCTAGTTAGTGATCACTGACAATCTATAGTAGTTAAACGTCTTAACACGTCGAAAATAGACCCATTACTTACGATCATGTCAAACGACAAGCTTGAGTCAGATAAATAGTCAACCAAGTGTGGTAAGTACAATGACCAGCCACAAAATCAGAAATTTAAAATCTGTAAAAGATTGGACATTATGTCTCGACTAGAAGTGATCCAATCGTAGAAATCCCAACTATCTAATTTTATGTGGCGCCCAGCCAAACGCTGCTCACACAAAACCCTATGTCAGATATCGAGGCACTAAGTGGCGCCTCAAAATTTCTACATGATCTCCTCTATTTATGTTAGCATTCCAAGGCGTTCAACCTGCATCTGAGAAAATTGAGTATTTACTTGTGAATTTCAGAGTTCAAAAAATTGAATTATCGTAAAAAAAATAAAACTTTGAAAACATCGCGCACGTACCGATGTTTTTATAAATAAAAGAATTTCATTTCTATTTCTCATTTCTTCATCTTCCCAAATCCGTCAACCAACATCAGTTGTGTTTTTTTAAATTGTTATTTTTACCAACTTTAATTTCGATTTTTACGTAGCAAACAAGATTCCATCGACGTTCGGCGAAGAAGGGAAAAACATCTTCAACGTCGAACTCTACAAACCCCACCTATTTACTTTTTTTTTCTCTTCTCTTTTTTTATATTTCATCTAAAATCAGTCATACTACATACAAGGGTTTTGACCCTTCAACCTCCGATTTCATCTACTTAAAGCCCATACCGTCCTCCATCGTAGAAGGAAAAAAAGGACCTCATCATCAAAAGCTTTGAAAACAATAGAATATTTTCATAAAGTAGCCATCCCACATCAGATTCGCATTGATTTCCACGTTATCCCCCTTGATTTTTGCATACGTTCTTCAATTCTAGCATACAAAGAATGGTATGGACTTATGATTCTTATTGGTAATCGTAGATTTCGAAAATATATTTAAGATTTTTATAAGCCTTTCAATTTTATTTTAAAACATAGAATTTCATCATTTATTTCAAATTCATGCAAAATATATGTTTTTTATATGTTTAATTGTATTTATAATAAATTACACATGAGTGGCACATTACACTGGATTATTTCTATCAGTTTGGTCCTATGCATTACTTGGACCCCATTTTTATCTAATTTTTATAATTTTTCAATTTAAATAATAAAAATAAATTTTAAAATTTGAAAAAAAAATGATTTAATATTCAATGAATTCATATTGAGTTGATGAATGTCGAAAAATGACTACTGTGTTCAAAAAAGTTAAAAGTGAAAATACACGAAAAAATGAAAAAATTGATGAAACGATAAAATGTCAATCACACCCAATGGTTGATGTCTACATTTTACATTGTTGTGTTATGTGTGGGTTGATGAACAAATATTCAAGATAATTTACTTTTTGTTGCATATTTATTTACAATTATGTTAGTACACTGTTATTTTATTAAAGTCAGGTGGCCACAATTATATGGTAGGAAATTTGATATCCATTCTCAACTTTGGAATGTTAATTTATTATTTATTTTAAAAAAAATGATATATAAAAGTAGTTATTTTGTCAACTATTAAGATCTTATGAATGCCTAAATAAATAATTCGTCATATCATCCGGAGTGATATATTATTATTGGAAGTATGGTTGGGACAACCAAGCTCATACGTGGTATGTGATGCGTATGAGAGTGGGTCACAATTGGAATCTTGATTTATTCTTTTATCTTTACCGGTAAACTTGTAATGTAAAGAATGTCTTATATGAATGGAGATGTAGAATGGGGATCACGTGCATGCCGGATAGGCCTAAACGAAGATGGCTAGTTAGTGATTACTAACATTCTATAGTAGTTAAATGTCTTAACACGTCGAAAAGAGACCCATTACTTACGATCATGTCAAACGACCAGCTTGAGTCAGATAAATAGTCAACCAAGTGTGGTAAGTACAATGACCAGCCACAAAATCAGAAACTAAAAATCCGTAAAAGATTGGACATTATGTCTCAACAATAAGTGATCCAATCGTCGAAATCCCAACTCTCTAATTTTATGTGGCGCCCCACCAAACGCTGCTAACACAAAGCCCTATGTCAGATATCGAGGCACGAGGTGGCGCCTCAAAATTTCTACATGATCTCCTCTATTTATGTTAGCATTCCAAGGCGTTCAACCTGCATCTTAGAAAATTGAGTATTTACTTGTCAATTTCAGAGTTCAAAAAATCGAATTATCGTAAAACAAACAAAACTTTGAAAACATCGCGCACGTACCGATATTTTTATAAATAAAAGAATTTCATTTCTATTTCTCATTTCTTCATCTTCCCAAATCCGTCAACCAACATCAGTTGTGTTTTTTAAATGTTATTTTTCCCAACTTTATTTTCGATCTACGTCGCAAACAAGATTCTATCGACATTTGACGAAGATGGGAAAAACATCCTCAACGTCGAACTCTACAAACTCCACCTATTTACTTTTTATTTCTCTTCTCTTTTTTTATATTTCATCGAAAATCAGGCGTACTACATACAGGGGTTTTGACCCTTCAACCTTAGATTTCATCTACTTAAAGCTCAAACCGTCCTCCGTCGCAAAAGGAAAAAAGGACCGCATCATCAAAAGCTTTGAAAACATTAGAATATTTTCATAAAGTAGGCCTCCCACATCAGATTCGCATTGATTTTCACGTTATTCACCTCGATTTTTGCATACGTTCTTCAATTCTAGCGTACAAAGAATGGTATGGGCTTATGATTCTTATTGGTAATCATTGTTTTCGAAAATACATTTAAGATTTTTATAAGCCTTCCAATTTTATTTCAAATTCATGCAAAATATATGTTTTTTATATGTTTAATTGTATTTTATAATAAATTATACATGAGTGGTGCATTACACTGGATTATATCTGTCAGTTTGGTCCTTTGCATTACTCGGACCCCATTTTTATCTAATTTTTATAATTTTTCAATTTAAATGATAAAAATAAATTTCAAAATTTGGAAAAAAAATAATTTAATATTCAATGAACTCATATTGAGATGATGAATGTCGAAAAATGACTACTGTGTTCAAAAAAGTTAAAAGTGAAAATACACGAAAAAATGAAAAAATTGATGAAACGATAAAATGTCAATCACACCCAATGGTTGATGTCTACATTTACATTGTTGTGCTATGTGTGGGTTGATGAACAAATATCCAAGATAATTTACTTTTTGTTGCATATTTATTTACAATTATGTTAGCACACTGTTATTTTATTTAAGTCAGGTGGCCACTATTACATGGTAGGAAATTGGATATCCACTCTCAACTTTGGAATGTTAATTTATTATTTATTTTAAAAAAATGATATATACATGTAGTTATTTTGTGAACTATTAAGAGTTTATGAATGCCTAAATAAATAATCCGTCATATCATCCATAGTGATGTATTATTCTTGGAGGTATGGTTGGGACAACCAAGCTCATATGTGGTATGTGACGCGTATGAGAATGGAGTCACAATTGGAATCTGGATTTATTCTTTTCTTTCTTTATTAGTGAACTTGTAATGTAAAGAATGTCTTATATGAATGGAGATGTAGAATGGGAATCACGTGCACGCCGGATAGGCATAAACGAAGATGGTTAGTTAGTGATCACTAACAGTCTATAGTAGTTAAACGTCTTAACACGTAGAAAAGTGGCCCATTACTTATGATCATGTCAAACGACCAGCTTGAGTCAGATAAATGGTCAACCAAGTGTGGTAAGTACAATGACCAGCCACAAAATCAGAAACTAAAAATTCGTAAAAGAGTGGACATCATGTCTCGACTAGAAGTGATCCAATTGTAGTAATCCCAACTCTCTAATTTTATGTGGTGCCCCGGCAAATGCTGCTAACACAAAGCCCTAAGTCAGATATCGAGGCACTAGGTGGCACCTCAAAATTTCTGCATGATCTCCTCTATTTATGTTAGCATTCCAAGGCGTTCAACTTGCATCTTAGAAAATTGAGTATTTACTCGTCAATTTCGGAGCTCTAAAAATCGAATAATCGTAAAAAACAAAACTTTGAAAACACTGTGCACGTACCAATATTTTTATAAATAAAAGAATTTCATTTGTATTTCTCATTTCTTCATCTTCCCAAATCGGTGAACCAACATCAGTTGTGTTTTTTAAATGTTATTTTTACCAACTTTAATTTCAATCTACGTCGCAAACAAGATTTCATCGACGTTCGACGAAGAAGGAAAAAACATTCTCAACGTCGAACTCTACAAATCCCACCTATTTACTTTTTTTTCTCTTCTCTTTTTTTATATTTCATCCAAAAGCATGCGTACTACATACAGGGGTTTTGACCCTTCAACCTCCGATTTCATCTACTTAAATCCCAAACCGTCCTCCGTCGCAGAAGGAAAAAAGAACTGCGTCATCAAAAACTTTGAGAACATTAGAATATTTTCATAAAGTAGCCATCCCACATCAGATTCGCATTGATTTCCATGTTATTCGCCTCAATTTTTGCAAACGTTCTTCAATTCTAACATACAAAGAATGGTATGGGCTTATGATTCTTATTTGTAGTCGAAGATTTCAAAAATACATTTAAGATTTTTATAAGCCTTTCAATTTTATTTTAAATTCATGCAAAATATATGTTTTTTATATGTTTAATTGTATTTTATAATAAATTATACATGAGTGGCAGATTACACTGGATTATTTCTGTCAGTTTGGTCCTATGCATTACTCGGACCCCATTTTGATCCAATTTTAGTAATTTTTCAATTAAATGATAAAAATAAATTTAAAATTTGAAAAAAAAATGATTTAATATTCAATGAACTCATATTGAGTTGATGAATATCGAAAAATTACTACTGTGTTAAAAAAACTTAAAAGTGAAAATACTAGAAAAAATGAGAAAATGGATGAAACGATAAAATGTCAATCACACCCAATGGCTGATGTCTACATTTTAAATTGTTGTGCTATTTGTGGGTTGATGAACAAATATCCAAGATAATTTACTTTTGATTGCATATTTATTTACAATTATGTTAGCATACTGTTATTTTATTTAAGTCAGGTGGCCACAATTACATGGTAGGAAATTTGATATCCACTCTCAACTTTGGAATGTTAATTTATTATTTCTTTTTAAAAAAATGATATATATATATATATATATATGTAGTTATTTTGTGAACTATTAAGAGCTTATGAATGCCTAAGTAAATAATCTGTCATATTATCCAGTGTATATATTATTCTTGGAGGTATGGTAGGGACAACCAAGCTCATACGTGGTATGTGACGCATATGAGAGTGGAGTCACAATTAGACTTTGGATTTATTTTTTTCTATCTTTACCGGTGAACTTGTAATGTAAAGAATGTCTTATATGAATGGAGATGTAGAACGGGAATCACGTGCATGCCGGATAGGCATGAATGAAGATGGCTAGTTTGTGATCACTAACAGTCTATAGTAGTTAAACGTCTTAACACGTCAAAAAGAGACCCTTTACTTACGATCATGTCAAACGACCAACTTGAGTCAGATAAATGATCAACCAAGTGTAGTAAGTACAACGACCAGTTACAAAATCAAAAACTAAAAATCCGTAAAAGATTGAACATTATGTCTCGACTAGAAGTGATCCAATCGTAGAAATCCCAACTCTCTAATTTTATGTGGCGCCCCACCAAACGCTGCTAGCACAAAGCCCTATGTTAGATATCGAGGCACTAGGTGGTGCCTCGAAATTTCTACATAATCTCCTCTGTTTATGTTAACATTACAAGGCATTCAACCTACATCTAATAAATAACATGTTTGATATCCTGCATATACATACAAAATATAATAACTAACAGAAGCCTATATACATCTAATAACGTACAATAGATTAGAGTGCGGAAGGGCAAACAAAATACAGGATTACTCTGAAAATCCTTACTGTAACAAAAATCTTAACGCTCAATACAAAATCTATAATACTCCTGATATAACTGACACTACTAGATGTAATAACCCCAATACTCACCAGGTAACAGACTCCGATTGTCTATCTGACTCACCAGATGATCCTCACTCGTGCTTTATACCTGCCTCGCCAAGCTCTGAATCTGAAACTAAATAAATGGATAAGGAAAGGGTGAGTAATAATGATTACCCTGTAGGAAGCAAACAATTTCTACCAATAACCTCTTCTAACATTATCGAATAAACATACTACATCATTTTAACATAAGTAAAATTTTACAAAAGAAACTACAATTAACTGGTACAAATAGCCAGGGATGAGTAACTAAACATTTTAAAACTCACATTATATTCATCAATATTACTTACTATAACATTTTCTTTTTATACAAATCTAATTGACCAAATGGAAACATTAAACATGCATTTCATTTTATATATCAAAATAAGGTAACAAATACATAATACACAATGGTGGAATAGTGGAATTAGAGAGTTGGGATTCACGATTGGATTGTTTCTAATCGGGACATGATATTTCATATTCTTTACCGGTTTTTAGTCCCTGATTTTGTGGTCGGTCACTGTACTTACCACACTTGGTTGACAATTTATCCGGTTCAGGCTGATCGTTTGACATGACCGTAAGCAATGGATTTCTTTTCGATGTGTCAAAACTTTCGACTACTATAGATTGTTAGTGATCACTGACTAATCATCTTCGTCTATGCCTATCAGGCGTGCATGTGATTCCCCCATAGATAAATCATTCGTATATGACCACTTTTACATTACAAGTTCATTGATAAAGATAGAGAAGAATAAACTCGGATTCCATTTGTGAATCCACTCTCATACGCGTCCCATACCATGTATGAGCTTGGTGATCCCTACCGTACATCCCAGGATAGTACATCACTCCAGATGATATGATGCACTATCCCTTCAGGCAATCATAGACTCTTTAACAGATCACAAAATAGCTACATATATATATATATATTATATATATATATATATATATATATATATATATATATATATATATATATATATATCTTATTTTCTTTTGAAAATAAAAAAGAAATTAACAATACAAGGTTGAAAATGGATATTCAGTTTCCTACCATACAATTGTGGCCACTCGACCTAAAATAAATAATGGAACGGAAAAATAAACAGTGCCTCGCGCTAACAGAAAGTAAATAAACATGCAACTAGTAACATTATCCATGGATATTCGTTCACCAACTACACACAACACAACAATGTAAAATGTAGACATCACCCCTCGGGTGTGACTTTAACATTTTACCCTTTCATACCATTTTTTCTTTTTTATGATTTTTACAATTTTCAATCTTTTAAACAAAATATCCACTTTCTAATATTCATCAACTCAATATGAGTTCATTGAATATTAATCATTTTTTTTCGACTATGAAATTCATTTTATCAATAACATCGAAAAATTACAAAACTTAGATCAAAACAGGGTCCAAGCGGTGCACAGGACCCAACTGACGGAAGTAACCCAATGAAATGTCCTCTCCACGTATAATTTATTATAAAATACAATTAAACACATCAAATATGCAGGTTTTGACGTGAATTTGAAAATATAAAAAGAATTATATATTTTGAAAATATATAACAAATTTTTGAAAAAATCCTAAATGCAATTTTAACAATCTATGATTACTAATAGAAATTGAGAGTTCCTTACTATCTTTGTGCGAGATGATCGAAGCGCGTGCATGGAAATCAAGGTGGATCGAACTTTGAGGTGGCTGATTTTTGAATATGACCTGGTAGTTTCGAAGATCTCGACGCTGTCGTCATTTTTTCCTTTTGCGACGGAGGACGGTTTGACACCGAAACAGGCGAAATCTGAGGTCGAAGTTTCGAAACCCCTATATATATATATATACTGCTGATTTTTTATGATACGAGACAAAAGAGAAATAAAACAAAAAGATATTAGGTGGATTTTGTAGATGTTGAGGTTGCGAACATTTTTTCTTTCTGCATCGGAAGTCGACGATGAAC
>NW_028237068.1:0-44010 GCF_017979445.1 Akebia trifoliata | reverse complement strand
CTAACCTAACGTGATCGAGTAATCATACTGTATCATTCCAAAGCATGCAAGTTTTACAATTGAAATTACAATTAACTGGTACATATAGCCAGGGATGAGCAACTAAATAATTTAAAAATTACACATAGCATCAATCATCCATACTCATTATACATTTTCCATTTATGCAAATATAGTTGACAACACTGAAATAGTAGACATGCTTTTCAGTTTATAATCCGAAATATAACACAGATACATAATACAAGTGGTGGAGTAATGGAATTTGAACGTTGGGATTCACGACTGGATCGCTCCCAGTCGGGACATGATGTTACAACATAAATCCTACTTTTAGTTCCTGATTTTGTGGTCGATCGCTGCGCTTACCACACTGGTGACCATTTATCCGGCTTAGACGGGCCGTTTGACATGACCGTAAGCAATGGGTCTCACTTCGATGTGTCAGAATGTTCGACTACTACTAGATTGTTAGTGATCACTGACCAATCATCTTCGTCTATGCCTATCAGGCATGCATGTGATTCTCAAATGACACTCCACTCGTATACGACTACCTTTACAATACACGTTTACTAGTAAAGATAAGAAAGGAAAGAACCCGGATTCCAGTTGTGACTCCACTCTCATACGCATCCCATACCACGTATGAGCTTGGTGGTCCCTACCGTACATCCCAGGATAGTGCACCCCTCCGGATGATGTGACGTACTATTCCTTCAGGCATTCACAAACCCTTTAACAGCTCACAAAATAGTCACATATACGTATATTGTTGTTCATTTAAAACAAAAGAGAAATTAACAGAACAGGGTTGAGAATGGATATCCAGTTCCTACCATGCAACTGTGGCCACCCGGCCTAAAAATAAATAACAGTACTCAGCGCACGCGCTAACATAATCGTAAATAAACATGCAACCCTTTCATTAATAACCTGGATATCCTTTCACCAACCTACACACAACATACAATGTAAAATGCAGACATCACCCCTCGGGTATGATTCTGACATTCTACCGTTCATTCCCTTTTCCCATTCTCTCGACATTATCATTTTTCATCTTTTCAAATCAACCATCCATTTCCAATCTTTCAAAGTCATTCCTTTGGTCTTTCCATTGAAAACCATCAAAGTTTATTCAAAAGCAAGGTTCCGGCGATGCACGGGACCAAAACTGTTAAAAATAAGGAAAGCTAGTGAAAATTTAGCTAAGTATCGAAAACTAAAATTTTCAAAGTTCTCGAAATTGAAAATGGGTTTTTCGAAATGAAAGTCTCGATCACGAGATTCGATACCATATGATTTTTGTAATCTAATTCAAGGTAATGCGAAAGTTATTACATTTTGAAAACTTGCCGAAAACGTCAAAATTTACGTTTTGTTCTTGAAACCAAAATTTGGATTTTGATCCTTTGAGATTTGGATCTTGAAACCATTCCCATTGTTCCGAAATGGGAGGTAAAACCTTAATTTCATTAAAGAAATTAGAGTAAATGAAAATTAAAAATTAAAGAGGACATTACTTAAATGTTTTTAATGAAATGAAGGGTGGGAAATCAAGTATAGGCAATAGGGATGTTAAGGCAAAAGTCAGAACACAGTTCTGAAGAGAACTATTTCTGTCGGTGGCAGAACCATAGTTCTGTCGGTGGAACCAATAGAATACTCATTGGCAGGTGTCGGTGGGACCGACGGCATCTGCCGACAGAACCAAATTTCTCACGGTTCTTGATTTCGTCGGTGGCAGAAGCCTCATTCTATAGTTGGGACCGACAGAATGCCTTCGACAGGTGCTAGTGGCACCGACCCTTTCCGCCTACAGCCTGAACCTCACTCGAGCCTTCGAGTTTTCGATCCCCTTTTCCATTTCTTCTTCCATTCTTCGAACCATTCGACCCACCCATGAGTTCGTAGTTAAAACTTGATAAAACATAATGAAAACATCTACTTCTATCATTAATTTGAAATCAAACACAAATTTCTACGATTTAAATGCAAACAATAAGTTTTGTTTCAAAACCTAAATGCACATTTTGAAAATCTAAAGTTACCAATAGGAATTGAAAATCCCCTACTCGTTCTTGGATGCCAAAGGTGATGAACTCGTACAAGGATCCGAGTTGGTAGTGAAAGAGTTGGTGTTGAGCTGAGTTTGATGCAAAGAGGGCAAGGGTTTACAACTCCTTCGACGACGGCACTCTCCTCCACTTCTATCCTAGAAGACGAGCCTCTACTAACAAGGTGAAACTCCGAGTGTGACGATACCCTAAGTTACTCGCTGATTTCTGATGGAGGGTGAGGAAACGGACGTGAATAGGTTAACAAAGATGGTGAGGTTGTAGCTATCGTCGTAGCCAATAACTTTGTCTTCTTCGTCGGGCTTCAACGGTCATTCCTTCTCAATGAATCTTGAGGTGAAGAGAAGAAACCCAAGGTTGAGAAAAGGGCTGAGGTTTGGATTCTTTAGAGAAGAAGAGAAATGAAATGAAATGAAAGAAAATCATATTTTTCTTTTATAACAAAGCTGAGGGCATACTTGTAATTTCTTTAATATTTCTTGTTTCGACCGTAACTTAACTATTTGGACTCGAAAAATGACAAACGAGTATACCATTTCGAATAATTTTTTGTTGTGGTCGTAATGGTGTGGTCAAATCTTCCTGATTCTCGCTCTAACGAAATTCCACTATTTTGGGATCCCACTTAACGTGAAATTCGAGGATTTGTTAACTTTTCTACCCGAACTTGAATTCAAGCTTGTTTACAGACTAAAGTATATATTCCAATCATTTTGAAACTAATGGCGAAGTCGATTTTCAACAAAAACGAACATAGCATAATCCGGGTATTTTACTCTGAGTTATCTTTTTAGAATATTCTTTGAATAAATACTATCTGATCTCCTCGAGATCCAAGTTAAAAATACGGGGTGTTACAGAGACAGATCGACAGCGATGGCGTCGAGGGTTTCTGTGTAAGAAGAGGGACAGAGAGAGAAAGAGAATGTGAAGATGGAGTGAGAGTTTCAGTTAGCATTGAAGCTCCGGAGAGAGAGTTTGAGAAGAAGAGTGTTCCACCGAATCGGTTCTGTGTGCAAAGAAGAGAGATTCGTGTATGAAGAAGAGGAGGGCTTTAATAAAGAAATGTTATATTGATTAGGGAGCCGATTGTAAAAATGTAATTTTTTACTTTAAAACCGTGTTTTCTATCCGAACCGTGGGATACGTTGAGATCCAACGCTCCGAAAAGCTTGGTAAGAAACTTGTTAGACTTTAGGGTTGCCGAACCGCTCCTTATATTTATATATATATATATGGATCAGGATCCGTATACACATAAAGCTATAATGTGTTTTGTCTTGTATGGGCAAAAAGGTTCGGAATGGGCTTTTTTTTTTTGTGAGGATAATCTCTATGGTGAGGAGATCATCCTTGCCTAAAATCAGCTCATTCTAAAACTTCTAGCCCTATTAAAAGTGATTTATAAATTAATGGTTAAACTTCTAACTCATATAGGAGAAAGGCGTTGACTCTGTGCTATCAACCTAATGTTGGTTGTTGAATGAGACCATATATATATATACATTAAGATAACTTATAAAAAAAACCTAAAATACTATCTACATTGATTCAATATATACATATACATATATGTATAAGGGTCAGGTTCGGCAACCAACTTAAAGAGCCAACACGTTTGTCCTATGTGGCTTAAAAGTTTCGGATGGAGCTGATTTTTGGTGAGGATGATCTCTATGGTGAGGAGATCGTCCTCACCAAAAATTAGCCTAATCTAGAACTTATAAGTCCATCAAAAGTGGTTTAGATTATGAATCATCGATTTTTTACCAGCAATTTGTAAACCATTTTAAATGGACTTAGAAATTTCAGATTCAGCTGATTTTTGGTGAGACTGATCTCCTCACCATAGAGATTATCCTCACAAAAAATCAGCTCAATCCGAAACTTTTAAGACACATAGGACAAATGTATTGACTCCCTAACGTAGGTTGACGAACACCACCCTATATATATGAGTTAGGTTCGTCAACCAACGATATAGTCAACGTGTTTTGTCCTATATGGGTTAGAAGTTTCAAACTGGATTGATTTTTTTGTGAGAATCATCTCTATGATGAGTAGATTATCGTCACCAAAAATCATTCCATTATGAAAATTTTAACCCCAATTTTCAAATTGAAGAATCGTAAACCGTCCATTTTTTCTAAAACACTTTTGATAGGGCTAAAAGTATGGGCTATTTTTTCTTTTAAGATGATCTCCTCACCATAGAGGTGATTCTCATAAAAAATCAGCCCACTCCAAAATTTCTAAACCATGTAAGACAAAAATGTTGGATATATATATATATGGGAGCCGTTCGACATCAGACTAAATATCAATCGTTTTACCCTACAAAATGGAGCCGTTCGATCGGATGCAATCTAATAATTGAGATGAGTTCAAAATCAACAGAAGGCATTTACTCAAGAACTTTATAAAATTTTAAATACCTCACTGTTTTCTCTACTTGCGTCTCGACCCCCTCTCTCTCTACATATAACTCAATCTCTCTCTCTCTCTTCTCTTGTTGCAATTCTCTCTCGCTCGCTACAACACACACACACATACTCTCTTTCTCTCGCTGCAACCCTCTCTCTTTCTCTCACTACAAATCTTTCTCTCCCCTTTCCTCCACCCTCAACGAAGATAGGTACTCTCTTTCTCTCTCTTTCCTCCCATCACTCTTTTTATATTAATTTTGGGATACTCGAAGTAAAATAGGGTTTTAATAATCTAGCTATCTATTTATCTTGTATGGAATGGTTTTTTTTTTCGATTTGGTTTCCATTTTACAGATTGCAAAAAAGTTTTGGTTTGAAGTAAAAAAATTTGTAATTATTTAAGGTTTAAACCATTTTTTATTAAGGAGAATGTAGTTAACATTCTTTCATTGAAAACATTATTTAGGGTTTAAACCATTTTTTATTAGAATCAATACCAAATCATGAAATCCAATCAAATACCTTTGAAAACAAGAATTTTGAATGATTTATAACAGATTTTTGAGATCCAATGGCTTGTCGGATGGCCTACCCAATGGCTTGTCAAATAATCGAGAAGATAGCCTGCCCAATGACTTGTTGAATGGTCGAGAGGATGGTCTGCCCAATGGACTGTCCAATATTTGGTATCATGGATTTCATTCTCACAAAGAGTAATTATCACTAAGAAAAATCTTCCTTTAATATATCAATTGTGATTTAATATATTAGTGAAAATAATTCATGGATATGATTGGCGTTGACAAGTGTGGAGAAACGACTATTAGTGAAACTATGGGATCTTCATCGAGAATCCAAGTAGATAGTGGAGAACATATTGATTGTGAGAGTCCTATAAAAATGTTAAAAAATTGAGTGTATCATATGTGGGGATGATCTTCGATTCAATTGAAGAAGCCAAAGAAGTATTATAAAGATTACAGGCATCAAGAAGGATTTTCTATTCGTATTCAAATAACTTTTAAGTATCTACGAGGTTCAAATGAGATGATTGGAATGACTTATGTTTGCATACATCAAGACAAATTTAAGGCAAAAGAAAAAAAAAATGTTGAAGCAACAATTGCGAATGAAAACGAGAATAAGATAATCAGAAGAAGTTCTTCAACTGTTAAATGTGGATGTAAGGCTATGATGTATATTATAAACAACTACAAATGGACCGCAAAATGAAAAATGTCCATTTTGGATAATGGCCATAATCACAAGGTTTTCATACCATCAAAGAGAATGAAAATGAAATCAAACCGTTGTATGCCTAGAGTCGCTAAGAATCTAGTGAAAACATACAAAAGAGTAAATATTCAAATCACTAAAGTGCCAACCATTCTTGGTAGAGATCTAATTGGCTTTGATGGTTAGGATTATTACAATCACTTGAGAAATGTTAGGCATTAGGAGTTAGAGGTAGGAGATGCACAGTTAATATTGAATTACTTCATAACAAAACAGGCTGAAAATCCACAATTCTTTTATGCAATATAATGCAATGATGAGATGATGGCAACAAATTTCTTTTGGGTGGATGCAATGTCTAGATTGTGGTATGAATATTTTGGTGATGTAGTGACATTCGACATGACTTATCGGACAAAAAAATATGATATGTCATTCACTCCGTTTACTAGAGTAAATCATTACTTTCAATTTATACAATTTGGGTGTGTTTTTCTACAAGATGAGACATAAACTTCTTACAGTTATTTGAGACTTGGTTCAAGGCTATAGGAGGACATAATCCAATATCAACGATTACCGACCAGGATTTGATAATGAGAAATGCGATTGTTAAAGTTTTTCCCAACACACGTCATCGTCTCTGCATTTGGCACATCATGAAGAAGTTTCCTGAAAATTGACTTATAAATACTTTGAAACTTGTGATTTCAAAAGTAAATTAGAGGTGTATTTGATCAACATACATGGGAGAGGAGTTTGAAAAAATTAGAAGAGCTTGATTATAGAGCATGGATTGGAAGGAAATGAATGTCTTGATCAATTATTTCATTTGCGGGAGTCTTGGGTGCTTGTTTATAATCGAGTTTCTTTTTTTTTTAGCATGAATACTATTGGCCATAGTGAGAGTATTAATACATTATTTGATGGGTTTCTTACATGGAAGACAAATCTAAGAGAATTTGTAGTCAAGTATGAGGAAGCATTGAAAAAACTTATTACAAATGAGACCAATGAAGATTTTAAATCAAAACACAAGTTTTGATGTGTCAAGAATGACGAGTTATTTCTCAAACATGCTGCAACAGTGTATACTAAAAGTATGTTTGAGAAACTCAGGGAAGAATGACTCCAAGTAAATCGATGATGGATTTCATACGTATCGGGTGACATTAAGTTTAGTAAGTCCGAGGAGTTTGTATTGAACTTAAATTTGGATACTTATGAGGGTGTATGTGAACGTAAGAAATTTGCGTTTGTTGGAATAATATGTCGGCATTTTCTAAAGGTGTTTTTTTGTCTTAACATTGATAGTATATCATCACACATTATTCTTGGAAGATGGAGGAAAGAGGCAAAAAAATTTAGGGTGATGAATTCCCAAGTAATGATCGATGGAAAAGAACCACCAATTGCATTGAGATTTGGTAATATGTGTCAACAAGTTAATACATTGGGTAATTTGCATCACTTTCAATGAAGGCATACAAAATCTTCATGAATACCTTAAATGAACTATTCAAACAAATTTTCAAAGTTCAACGCGATAAAATGTTAGAACTTAAAACTGTAATTGATGCATCCCCAGCTTTAGACACAAAGGTAGTAATAACCTATCATAGTTGTTACTTTTGGACCCGAATGTCTCACAAATAAAGAGTAAGAAGAAAGATGAAAAGGGCAAAGGAAATGTTGAATGTACAGGTAGCTTAAAAAGTAGTATCGAGTTGAACCAACAAAAGAAGAAACGAAAGTGTGCATCATGTGAATAATTTGGACACGAAAAATGAATATGTCCTATAAATCTATATAAAAAGCGGACATGTTCTACAACTCAAGATAATTGAAATTATCTTTGTAAGAAAAAATATCACTTTAAAACACTTATATTGTACATAGTCTTATTTCTAATTTTTCCTTTTTAACAGACAATGATGATATTCAAGAATTGGGTCTAGACATGGAAAGCGATCATGAGGCAGTATAGAATAATCGTTGGGCGATCATTAAAAGAAGGCAAAGTTACTAGTTACTACCCCACAAATTTCTTTAGATTGTTTTAAATTATGACTTCCTTTTTGTTTTGCTCATATTTGTTGTTTTTGCCAACTTTAATATCAGAAACAAGGATCGAAGATTATGGTATTTTGAATTTGAGTGAAGATGATTTCTTCTTGATTGTAAGCTCAAGTGATGAAGCAAATGCTGATGATGAATGGATAGATAAAAGTACGAGGTATGGCATTTCGTTTATGAAGGGAGGTGCTAAATTCCCAAATTCCATTGATTGGTTTTAAGATTTTATATGAGCCTAATCTTAATTGTAAACAACTGTGGGAGTTGTTTGAAGGTGTTATAATCCTTTTTAATGTTAAGGTAATAACTTGAATCAAACTTTTGTAATACTTGAATTATGTGTCCGTATTCTATTCTGCGCATAGTACCACTTAAATGGCCTAGACACGTGTACGACTCAAATAATTGCATGGTTATTTCCCTTTACAATTACCCCCTCTCGAAGAGATACGAAGTCTTTCTGTCTTCTCGAGACACATAATCTCTTGCTCCTTGGTTGCTTTGATTCTCTATAATTACTTCTACTCTTCATGAATCGACGCATTTAATGCGAAGTCGTTTCAAATCATCTCTGACAGTTAAGACGAATCAATCTTAATCTATATCCGTCCACGTGCCCCACTATCATCTGTACTACCCCCAAGCTATGACGCTTAGATTGGATTTTAAATTGTCCTCTTAGGCATATGTACGCATTTATTCTCTCTTATAAATAGGAGACTTAGTGCTCATTTTCCTTTTTACTGTGTTATTACTCTCTATGATCTTGTCTCTTTGCATCCTGCAAGAAATTCTCTATCTTTTTCTTTTTTGTTTCACTGTTACTCATACCTCTTTCAGACTGAGGTAATCTTTTATCATTTTTTTTTTCTTTTCTGCAAATTTACTCTCTCAATGGCTATTAACATAACCCAACTACGGACGAGGCTTTACATCCCTGTACCTGTGTCTCTTCGGATCAGTGATGACCCAATAACCTTGGGGACTACCGTTAGGGAGAAATTTTGGTCTACATCGGCCAAATTAAGGCTGACTTTAATTTTTCCCTCTCTCCCTTCCTTAGAGAGGTGTTGAGTAAGATAAACCGGGTCCCAAGCAAAATATCTGGCAACTTCTACTGTCTGGTGGAGATTATAGAGAAGATGAGCATAACTCCCAGTAATTTCCTTTCCAAATACAATCTAAAATCTATCACCAGATGAAAAATGAATTTTCTAAAAAATTTGATTCTGATGCCCATTCACACCTATTTCCAAAAAAGAATGGTGACGACTCCAAACAACGTAGTATTGAGGTTCAAAAACAAACATCTCATATTTATAAGTTCATTACTCTTCACACAAAGCAGATAGGGTAGGACTCCCAGAAAATAAGTTCATTACTCTTTCATCCCGAGTAGGTAGAGTAGGTTTCCCAAAAAAATAAGTTCATTACTCTTTCACCCCAAGCGGGTAGAGTAGGACTCCTGAAAAATAAGTTCATTACTCTTTCAACCAAGGTAGGTAGAGTAGGACATCCAACTTTTACTCAATTTTTTCTCAAAATTTGTTCAGATTTTTGCTCAGACTTACTCAGACCTTTCTCAGATTTTTGTCGAATTTTACTTTGTTTAAATTCAAAATTTTCTCAGGTTTTACCCAGATTTTATTTTTTGCTCAGTCATCTTACTCAGTTTTTTTCATAAAAGCATAAAATGGAGGCACATCTTTTCAAAATCATCATTATACTATTGCACACACGTGCACATTTATTTATATCAGTCAAGGAGAATTTTTTAAAATTCAAGGATCTGACACTACTAAGAGAGCTCACTTAGACACCTCATTTTTGCACTCGCCTGAATAGTCAACTTGTCAACCTGATTACAACGGTTTTCAATGATGAATGAATGTTCCAATGCTTTATTTTGTTACTAAATTGTTTCAAAAATTCGGATGAAGTATCTCAAACTAACAAAACTATAGAAACCACGCTACGCTAGGAAAATATAATCTCAAAAACATAGAAATCATCATTTTTCAAACAAAAAGAAGTTTTACGATAAAGATCACTATAAAAAAGCGACCAAATTACCAAAATACCCATAACATCAAAACATCCTTAGAGCCCCTTACGCTTATGAAAACCCATTTGAACATATAAAACAACAAAATGAAATCAAATAAATCATTTCGTCAATTTTCACTAAATTTGACAAAATTATGAAAATGCCCATCATAAGGGTTGATAATCATTTCACGCCAAAAAATTTCATAAGTGACACACACCGATAATCCAATCGAATTCCTTATAAAAAATAGATTCCAAAACATCCCAGAACATCGAAAATGACTTAAAATACAAAAGTTCTTTTCAGGGGTGAAACGATAATTTTCCAATTTTAAAAGTTTTAAATTTCGAAATTAATAAATAATACATTAATTAACGTAAATTGAAACCTTAACAAAATTAATTTAAAAATCTGAACCAAAAAAATTAATCAATCAAGCATTTTAGCAAAATTGTTGATGGTTGCCCACTTATTTAAGTGGAGCCCCCTGATATTTATTAAAAGACCCTTCCATCTGGGGGTCCAAATAATTAAAAATATAATTAGGGGGTTCTCTACAAAACTCAAAAATATATTTTTTCATTGTATGCAAGATTAAAAAATCTAATTTAAAAGACCAAGTCAATCTTATAAGACTTAAGTCAAAATCCTAATTAAAACCCTAATATAAAGAAACCTACTCAATCAAATGAGACTTAAGTCAAAATCCTAATTCACCTTATCTAAAAGGAGACATAGTCAAACCCTAATTCTTCAAAAAAGCTCTATAAATATAGAGTCTCCACAACCTAATTTTGTAGGTTAAAAGGTCTCCCTATCCTTACCCAAACCCTGATTTTGAAGCCTTAACCCCTTACCTATCATCCAAACTCTAATTTTTTGCTTAAAAAACACCCATAAATCCACCAAAAAAATCAAGAAACACTCAGATCTAGGAAGAAGATACTTCATCTTGGAGATCAGAAACGGATCTAGTGACGAAAACAAAGTAAAAAAATCTCATACAAGGAGTCTCTCCGCTAGATCTGAGGGAACAAATCGTTGTGATCATCTAAGTATACTTTTATTTATTTATTATTATTTGTTTTATTTATTTAAGGTCTTTTAGCAATATAACCCCGTAACGTGATCCCCGGACCATAGTCTCTTTTTATTCGTAGATTAGTTGCTTTCGTATATTTAGAATTAATATTTGGTTCCTAGAACGTAATAACTAGGTGGCGACTCTCAAACCTCAAAAATCAAAAGCGGATCCGCACACCCCGCAGATCGAGAGCACTTTCAGACCTGAAACTTTTAGTTCGAGAAAAGTTTTACCCTCAGGGATCAATACGTCCCGACGAATTGCTGAATCAAGTTACAAAATGAATTGTTACTAGTTTTGACATTTGGATATCGCAATATCTAGCAAAGCAGATTTGCTATCTAGTTTACTTCAACATGTCTAGCATGATTATTCAATGGGATGCGTTTGGGTTCTGGGCGTTAACCACCCGACCTATTTAGACACGTTTAGTTATTCTATCATTAACGTCTAATTTTAAATATATCAATAATTATTTAAGAATTTTTTAAATTACTTATTTTTTTCTAAAATTTCCTAGATCTTTTCATAATATATATATTTTTTATATCAAATTCTATAAAATAGAAAGGGTGTTTTAAGATATTTTTAAATTAATAAATGGTTAAGTTTTATTTGGGGGAAAGAAAAAATACTTTTCTTAATAAGTTATTTATATATTTTTACTCCAGTTTTCCATTAAAATCTAGAGGTATGTTTGATTTTTAATATTGGAAAAGTGACCCTCAATAAGATTAAGATCTTATCAAGTAAGATTATTATGTCCCATGTGATGATGAAATACACTTTGCTTAGCCAATAATAATAATAATAATAATAATAATAATAAAAATAAAATTGAAAAATACTTTCCCTATTAAATTAGTAAGAAAATTTTTCTGACCACATCACCTTATGGCATCCAAAAACATGATCTGATGCCACATGATTTTAAAGACAAAATTCTACAAATTTTGAAAAAAAAAATCCAAAAAAGAGAGTTACTTTTCACTGTTAAACTTAGTTTATAGTTATGTGACTTTATTTTTAATAATGATATTTTATTTTTGATGGTGGAAATGTAACTTATTTTTTTTTCAAATAAAAATTATAATTTTATTAAATCGGTTATATATGGGTTGGGTTAGGTATACCTATTTGCAAATGGGTTGGGTTTGAGTTTAAGTTTTTCATAAGATTATTAAATGAGTTGGGTTTGGGTTTAGTAAATTTTCATAATACTCTTACCTCGACACGACACGAACATGACCTAATCCGACCCATTGTCATGTTCGGTAGACAAAGTCGTAGACAACATTCCATACAAAGTTTTGTCTTATATGACTAAATAGTTTTGGAATGGATTGAGTTTTTGCGAGGACGGTCTATGGAGAGTAGATCATCTTCACAAAACATTAATTCATCCCGAAACTTCTAACCCTATGAAAAGTGGTTACGAATTAACGGTAAAAAATGGATAGTCCACAATTCTTCAACTTATAAACTAGGGTTAGAAATTTCAAAATGGATTGATTTTTTGTAGGATGATTTGCTCATCATAGAGATCAACCTTACAAAAACTCAGGCCATTCTGAAACTCCCCACCATACCTACCCAAATTTTTAGAAAAAGTGTTTTGTCTTATATGGGCTAAAATTTTCAGAATGAGCTGATTTTTAGTAAGAATGATCTCTATGGTGAGGAGACTATTCTCACAAAAAAATCAGCTTATTCTAAAATTTTTTACCCTAATTTATAAGTTGAAGAAACATGGATGGTCAATTTTTAACCATTTTTTACAGGGTTAGAAGTTTCAGAATGGGCTGATTTTTCGCGAGGATTATCTCCTCACCATAGAGACCATCCTCACAAAAAATCAGCCTATTTTGAAACTTTTAGTCCATATAAGACAAAATTTTATCTAAGATTTTGACTGTTGAACTCGACCGTATCTATATATATTGAATTGGGTGCAAAGAGTACGCTAGATTTTCTTTTCACCCACCTATTAGGAAGCCTGAAGCCTATCCCTTTTATAATGACTTTTCAAATTAGAGGAGGGTTGTTTCATAATCCTATGCACCACAAATTAATCTACTTAAATGAATTAACTTGCAAATTTTAATATGTAAGAACATATAAAAAGTTTACCTTAGAAAAACTAATTACTACTTATTTAAAATGTCTTTTATTAGAGATTTTGAAAATTTTATAGTAGCAAATCGCATGGAAACGTTTACTCTAGTCACCGAATAGAGTTATTTCTAAAGAAAGATTATTAATTGTTATAAATAAAATCGTCAAGGGTGAGTATAATTGGAAAAAGAATTGTTCAAAATATAAATTTTTAAAATAATAATCTTAAAAAGTAATTTTTCCTCAAAATGTTTGTTGGTGTTAAATGCACTTTTAAAAATATAAACAAAAATAGTCATAACCTGTTGAGTAAAAATAAAAAACAATTTCAATTATTTAAAAAATCATTGATTTTTAACAAAAGTAAATAAATTATGAATTTTTTTCAGTTTATTATTTCACACGAATTTTTTTTTTTAGTTCATCCTTCCACCTGAAAATTTCCCAAATTGATTATGAAATTTTCACAAATTTATTCAAATTAACTGAACTGACACCCGTCGAATAATTGACCAATCCAAACTTGGTTACTATAATTAGATGTGGAGGTTTTGAGTTTGAATTGCCCCTTTGGGACCATCCACAAGAATTTATCCTGGAAATTACTCTGTGCATGTGAAGGGAGTGGACACATACTCTCTCTTGATGCTTGAAGAGGCTTAGATACCTTGATTTACAATAAAAAAATTAGGTGAGATGGGGTTGAGATTAGGATTTTTTGTGCTAGAATGAAAAGTAATTCTTCTAAGAAATTGAACTGGAGAAAATTTTCTTTTTTAAGATAAAAAAAATATTTTTTTACCTAAAAAAGGATTTTCTTTAAAAAATGGAGCAGTGATATTATTACGGCACCGTTATAATAAAAATATTCATCAAAAATAGTTTTATTACACCCTATTAAATAGGTTTGGTGATTGTATGTATGATGTATATTCATAAGATATTGATGTGATAATATTATTTTGTCCTAAAAATATCCAAACAACATTTTACCAAAGATACCCTTTTCCATACATATACAGATCATAAATGAATGTTGTTAGAAACCAGCAAAGCCTAGTAATTATCACCAGTTGTTAATATCAGTGGCCACATACCGCAGGGTTAAAAGCTCTATTTAGCAAAGTTCTATTTGGCAAGTCTTGTTTTGGGGTGGGGGAGAGAATAGTTGGTGTGCACAAGTTGGCCCAGATACTCTTCTTTACAAACAAAAAAAACACTTTAATAATTGGAACGACAGCTCGAAAATGGTGTTTTTTTTTTTTTTTTTTCCAACTCTCCACTTTGTTAAATTGATGTGTCATTTTTCTATCCACCGATACGATGCCAACATAAGCATGAAGCATGGAATGTAAATTTCTTATGTGACTGAGTAGTGAGTTCTGATTATTAAAATTAAATAACACATCCACAACCAACGCACTATTTTAATCTTTAGATTGTCAAACATTAAACAATAATAATGCTTTGAAAGTTTGTGGCTAAGAATAAAAAAATGAGGTCTACATTATCAAGATAGGACAATAGAATAGATGCCGATTTTATACCTAACAATATTATAATGATGTATCAAGGAAAGTAGTTTTCTTCTTTGGGGATGTGATTTGGATTTATCGAATTCTAGAATCTAATGCACCATTTGGTTTACATTATTCACCCGATTTTTCATAATAAAAAACAAAAATATTGAGGATATACTTTTACGTTGCAAATTATTTGTAAATTTAAATAATTAAATAAGAAATTTCAATTAAATAATTACGATCATTTAATTATAATAATAATTGTATTAAATAAATATAAATAAATTAGTAATATGAAACGTACACATGTTGTTTCCAAAGTCCTAAAATAAATATACAATCAAGTCCCAAGGGGGTCGATTCCTCCACTAGACAAAGAATTGTGATACCTCAAATCATATGTGAGCCCTTCTATTGGAATAACCCCTCTAAAGTAGGTGGTTATGAAGGGGTGTGATGATCAAATCAATCCCCACAAATGAAGAAATAATTCAGGAATGTAACTGACTACGAGAATTCAGAAAAAATTAATAATAATTGTGAATCCCTATGATTGTGGAATGATAAAGGAGGAATGTGCAAGAAAGAAATCTCCTAATAGTACGTGTGAATGAAGAATCAAATAAAACGGATGAAGAAAAATAATTGAGGGGGATTCCAACTTTTGATTATACCTTGAACTTGAGCAATCTATCTAACTTAAGCATTAAGGCCCATTTGGTAAGTACCACGCTAGTGTCTAGGTACTAAGAAGGTAACGACTTAAACCGGAGATAAAAGTGGCCTACTGGTGGTCTGGAGGTATTCTTGATTGAAGGAAGAAAATCACTCAACATTTTTCAGTATCAGCGGAAACGAAAGAGAAAGTAAAGGAAACACCAATATAGGATATTAGAGGAAGCATTAAGACAAAAAACATTCGATGATTACTTGATATACCAGTTTACTCGATCATCAAATCAATTGACTCGGTGACTCATTGATGGCTAACAAATCCAAGGTTCTCTCTACAATAGTTGGAAAGTTTCCTTAAACACCTCAATTTTATTATGTAATGCGTTACCAAATGCAATTAGTTTTTTTATTTTATTTCCTTGATTAAAGGTATCCCTCCAAATAAATGACTATGATTGGGAGTATTCATCTATAATAACTTCTATAGAGAGTGAGAAAATATATGAAAATTACCTCAATTATATTTCATGGTATCAGAGCCATACCTCTAGTGACTTTGAGAGAATTTTTTTTTTGAAATTTTCTTCTCATGAATGCTTCTTCACCTATCCCAAATATTTCACACCTTGTTTCGATCAAGCTTGATCAAACAAACTATGTTATTTGGCTAGCACAATTTCTTTTAGTCCTTAAAAGTAACAATTTGCATGACTTTGTCGATGGAACAAACCCTGTTCAAATGAGTTTTTTATTAATCAAAACTGGAATGAAGCTCCAACAGTTGATTCAAGCTATTTGTTATGGCACCAACAGGATCAACTTCTTCTTAGTTGGATCAACACCACACTTACTCCTAGTGTTTTTTCTACTATGACACGTCTCTCTACATCTTGAGATGTGTGGAGATCTCTTAAAAAGCGTTATGCTTCACAATTCTAAACACGTATCATGCAACTAAAGAATCAGTTACAAACTATAAAGCGAGGAGATTTGTCTATTAATGACTATGACGACAAAATGAACAATATTGTCAATAATCTTGCCCTTGCTAGAAAACCGGTTGATGATGATGACTTCATCACACTCATTCTTAATGGTGTTGGACTTACCTACGAAGCCACGGTTAACTCGACACAAGTTAGAGAGACACTAATATCTCTTGATAACCTTATTGGATTATTATTAAATGTTGAAATGCGTCTTAAAGAACAAATTAATCTTCACACCTAACATACCATACCAACTCTTTTCATGACTCAAAATTCCTCCTTCCAACTTGGGAAACATTGGGTTTTTCTAATAAGTCATCCAACCCTAAGCCTTTATCACATCAAAGGTATCTTTTCGATCTTCTGTATTACAAAAATCTCCAAATCAAGCTCGTCTAATATGTCAAATCTGTAAAACCCTAAGTCTCAATTTGTATTTTGAGAAAAAATAAATTGAGAAAATTCTAAAAGTAGGAATTAAGTTAAAACTTTAGGATGTTTCTAATTATTTTTAATGGAATCTGACCTCACCATTGAATTCAAAATGATCAAAAAACATACTTTGGCCTATAAGCACGCTCAAATGCGAGTCCGAACAAAAAAGTAGCAAAATCCTCGAGTACCGAGTCAGACTAGGCTAAAATAATATCTTTTGCTAAAGTAAGAATTGTTAAGATTCAATTATACCATTGGGTTCATAACGAAAAATTATAGAAAATGAACTATTTACTTATCATTTTCAGAGCCCAAAAAGTCGAATTATCATCAAAAACAAAAATGACGTCAACTTAGGGTCCCATCGAGCAAAAAAAATGTACAATTTTGTTACAGAAAACATTTGTAGAAATTAACCATACCATTAGATCCGAAACAAAAAATTATACAAAATAGAGTATTCACTTGTTATTTTTGGAGTCCGAACGGTCAAGTTATCGTCAAACGAAACAATAAGTAAAATACCGAAATTGTCCCAAAAATTTTATAAATAAAATTTTAAAATAAAAACATTATTCAGTATCATCCAAAAGCGTTAAAAACCAGCCAAGACATCTTTTTTTAAATTATTTTTTTCTCTGACTTTCAAAATCAGATCCGTCGCGAATGGGCCGTCGTTGACTTCCGCCACAGAAAAGAAAAAGGTCCGCAACCTCGACATCTACAAAACCCACTCAACTTCTTCTCGTTTCCTCTTCCCTTTCACCTCGTATCATCAAAACTCAGTTGTATATATATATATATATATATATATATATGGCTTTCGTAACTTCAACCTCGGATTTCATCTATTTCGGGGTCAAACTGTCCTCCGTCGCAAAAGGGAGAAAAGACGACGACGTCGAGATCTTCAAAACCACTGGGTCAAATTAAAAAATTAGCCACCTCAACATCTTATCTGCCTCGATTTTCACGTCGATCATCTCGATTTCAGCATACGTGCTTCGATCCTATCGGATAGAGAATTGTAAGGACTTTCAATTTCTCTTGATAACCGTAGATTGTGAAAACTACATTTAAGGTTTTTATCAAAATTTTTTATGGGATTTAAAAAATTGTGGAATTCTTTTAGTTATTTCAAATTCACGCCAGAATTAACATATTTGATATGTTTAATTATATTTTATAAAAAATTATACGTGGGTAGGATATTTCACCAAGTTATTTCAATCAGTTGGGTCTAGTGTACTACTCGGACCCTATTATAATCTAAGTTTTATATTTTTTCAATGTTATTAAAAAAAATGAATTTCATAGTTGAAAAAATGATTTAATATTCAGCGAACTCATATTGAGTTGATGAATATTAGAAAGTGAATATTTTTTTTAAAGATTGAGAACTACGAAAATTGGGAAAAGGGGATGAAACGGTAAAATGTTAGCATCACACCCGAAAGGTGATGTATGCATTTTACATCCAAAATGATGGGATGTCACACCCCGTGCATGTGCCAAACTAGGCCAGTGATCAGTTGGGATAGCGGTGTGGTAATAGTGCTATACATGGCAAGCGCAATGAGCTGATACGTGACTGCAGGTAGGAAATACGACCAATGAGTGATGTTTGCATTTTACATTGTGTGTTGTGTGTAGGTTGGTGAAGGGATATCCAGCAATAATGATTGGTTGCATGTTTATTTAAATTCTATTGACATAAATGCTCCAAGTTCTGTTATTTATTTTAGGCCGGATGGCCACTATTGCATGGTAGTAAGTTGGATATCCATTCTCAACTTGTATAGTTAATTTCTCTTTTATTTTCAAATGAAAATAATATAGATATATAACTATTTTGTGAGCTTTTAAAAAGTCTGTGAATGCTTGAAGGGATAGTGCGTCATATCATTCGGAGTACTATACTATCCTAGGATGTACGATATAGATAACCAAACTTATATGTAGTATGGGACGCGTATGAGAGTGGAGTCACAACTTGAATCTGATTTATTCCTCTCTATCTTTACCAGTGAACTTGTAATGTAAAGGTTGTTGTATATGAATGATTTATATATTTTGGAATCACATGCATGCCTAATAGGCATAGACGAAGATGATTAGTTAGTGATTATTAACAATCTATAGTAGTCGAATATTCTGACACATCGAAAAGAGATCCATTGTTTACGGTCACGTCAAACGGTCAGCTTGAGCCAGATAAATGGTTCGCAAGTGTGGTAAACAGTGACCAATCACAAAATATGGAATTAATACTTTATTATGAAACATCATGTCCCGACTAGGAGCAATCTAATTGTGAATTCCAACTCTCTAATTTGACTACTCCACTATTGTGTATTATGTATCTATTGCCTTATTTTGATATATAAAATGAAATGCATGTTTAATGTTTCCATTTGATCAATTAGATTTGTATAAAAAGAAAATGTTATAGTATGTACTATTGATTGATATAATGTGAGTTTTGAAATGTTTAGTTGTTCATCATTGGCTATATGTACCAGTTAATCGTAGTTTCTTCTATAAAACTTTTCATATTTTATAATGATTTAGTATGTTTATTCGTTAATGTTAGGAGAGGTTATAGGTAGAAATTATTTGCTTTCTTACTGGGTAACCATTGTAACTCACCCATTCCTTCTCCATTTTTTTTTTAGTTTCAAATCCGGAACTTCATGAGGCAGGTGTAGAAAACGAGTGAGAACTATTTGGTAGGTCAGATAGACGACCAGAGTCCGTTAACTGGTGAGTTTGGGGTTATACCCTTAGTGGTGTCATGTAAAACCCCAAATTTTTAATTCGTATCTCGAGAAAAAAATAAATAGTGGAATTTTAAGAAAATCTTGAAAGTGGGACTTAGGGGTAAAATTTTATGATATTTCTAATCATTTTTAATGGAATCTGACCTCACCATTAGATTCAAAATGATCGAAAAACATACTTTAGCCTATAAGCACGTTCAAATGCGAGTCCGAACATAAAAGTTGTAAAATCCTCGATACCGAGTTGGACCAGGCTAAAATAGTAACTTTTTATTAGAGAAAGAATTAGTAAAAATTGATTATACCATTGAGTTTGTAACGAAAAATTATTGAACAATGACTATTTATTTGTCATTTTTGGAGACCAGGAATTATCGTCAGAAACGAAAACGACATCAAGTTCAGGCTAAAAATGTAAATTTTTAACAGAGACATAATTTGTATAAATTGACTACACCATTAGATTCGGAACGAAAAATTAGACGAAATAGAGTATTCATTCGTCAGTTTTGGAGTCCGAATGGCCAAGTTATCATCGATCAAAACAATAGGCGAAATACCAAATTCGTCCCAAATTTCATATAAATAATATTTTAATTTTTTTTTAATATCTCATCTTCCCCAACTCGTCATACAGCCGAGACATATACGAAACGAAAAAAAAAATTGTTTTTCTTTCAAACTTCTACCTCAGATCTCGTGCAAACGGCTCGCCGTCGACGACCGACGCAGAAAGGAGAAATGTCCGCAGCTACGTTCTTTACAAAACCCACCCAACCTCTTTCCATTTCAATTTCTTTTTCATCCAATATCGTCAAAAATCAGCCGTATTTGGATACGGAAATTTTGAAACTTTGACCTCAGATTTTGTCCGTTTCTGGGTCAAACCGTCTTCCGACGCAGAAGGGAGAAATGTCCGCAGCCTCATTCTCTACATAACCCACCCAAATTCCTTTCGTTTTCTCGTCTTTTTCACCCCGTATAGTCAAAAATCAGCCGTATTTTTATACGGAGATTTCGAACTTTGACTTCAGTTTTCATCGGTTTCGGGGTCAAACCGTCTTTCGCCGTAGAAGGGAGAAGAGACGAGCACATCGAGATCTTCGAAACCACTAGGTCGGTTTCGAAAATCAGCCACTTTGAAGTTTGGTCTGTCTCGATTTTCGTGCCGATCGTCTCGATTTCCGCGCTCACGCTTTGATCATTTCGCCTAAACATTGTAAGGAACTCTCAATTTTTATTAGTAATCGTAGATTGTGAAAATTGCATTTAGGATTTTATTGAAAAAATTTGGATGTATTTCTGAAAAGTAGAATTCTTTTGTTACTTCAAAAATTCATGCCAGAAATTGCATGATTGATATGTTTAATTATATTTTTAACAAATTATACGTGGGTAGGGTATTTTAACGGGTTATTTTCATAAATTGGGTCTTGTGCACTACTCGAACCCCGTTTTGATATAAAATTTATTTTCTTTTTCAATATTATTGATAAAAATAAATTCTTTAGTTGAAAAATGTGATTTAATATTCAATGAACTCATATTGAGTTGATGAATATCAGAAAATAGATGTTTAATTGAAGAGATTAAAAACTGTAAAAATCAGAAAAAGAGAAAAAGGGTATGAAATGGTAAAATGTCAGAGTCACACCCGAGGGGTGATGTCTGCATTTTACGTTGTTGTGTTGTGTGCAGGTTGACGAATAGATATCTAGGGATAATATTGTTGGTTGCATGTTTATTTAAATTTCTGTTAGCGCGAGGCATTGTTTACGTTTCCGTTTTGTTATTTATTTTAGGCCGGGTGGCCACACTTGCATGGTAGGAAACTGGATATCTATTCTCAACCTTGTATTGTTAATTTCTCTTTTGTTTCAAATGAAAAGAATGACGTTGCGGACGATTTTTCCTTCTACGTCAGAAGTCAAAGACAAATCATTCGCAACTCTGAGTCTGAAATTTGAGAGAAAACTAAAAAAATTTCATCAAAATCCGTTGGCTGGTTTTGGGCTATTTACAATGATGATGAATAGTATTTTTTATTGAAAAAAATAATTTATATAAGTACGGGACGAAATCGATCTTTTACTTAATGTTTCGTTCGATGATAATTTAACCGTTCAAACTCCAAAAGTGATGAGTAAATACTCTATTTTATCTAATATTTTATTTCGGATCTAATGGTATGGTCAAATTCTACAAATTATATCTCTAACAAAAATTTACTTTTTTCGTCCAATGGGACCATAAAATTGACGTCGTTTACATTTTTTTACGATAATTTGAATTTTTGGGCTCCAAAAATGACAAGTAAATAGTCCATTTTCAGTAATTTTTCGTTAGGAACCAAATAGTATGATCAAATTTTAAAAATTCTTACTATATCAAAAAATCATTATTTTAACCTAGTCCAACTCGAAAATCGAGGATTTTATAATTTTTCTGTTTGGACTCGCATTTCAACGTGCTTATAGGTTAAAGTATATTTTCTAATCATTTTGAATTTAATGGTGAAGTCAGATTTCATTAAAAATGATCAGAACAAAATCCTACAGTTTTACCCTAAGTCCCACTTTCAAGATTTTTTCAAAATTCAACTATTTATTTTCCTCGAGATACGAATCAAAAACTCGGGGTTTTATATCTACTTTGGTCGCAATCTCATTTTTTTGAGCTCTAAAAAAATAATCTATTATTTTTCGATCAACCATAGAGTTTGAAGATCAGCAACTCGCACTCACTGCTGTAGAAATATTTTGGTTGCACCAATTAGTACGAGATATACATTTCTACCTTACCACATCACCTCTGATTTGGTGTGATAATGTTAGTTCCATTTCCTTAGCTTCTAACCTTATTTTTCATGCAAGAACGAAGCATTTGGAAGTCAATTACTATTATGTGCACAAGAAAGTTCTTTGCAATGAACTTGACATTCGATACATCACCACAATCGATCAAATTGCCTACATTTTTACTAAAGGTCTAGCTCCAGCTCAGTTTCATAATCTAAAATCCAAGCTAATGATCCATTTTTAGCCTCTCAACTTGCGGGGGTGTGATAAACCAATAGACTCGGTCATCAAATCAATTGACTCAGTGATAACACATTGTGACTCAATCATGGCTAACAAATCCAAGATTCCCTCTACAGTAGTTGGAAAGTTTCCTTAAACATCTCAATTTCATTATGTAATGTGTTATCATATGCAATTAGTTTCTTTATTTTCTTTCCCTTGATTAAAGGTATCCCTGCAAATCAGTGATTATGATTGGGATTGTTCATGTATAAGAACTTCTATAGAAAATGAGAAAAGTTTCTTTATATCCAGGAAAATCGAGTAAAGTCATCAACAAACAAGATATAGTATTTATAACCACCATTAGCTTAAACCCGAACATCACAATTTAGTCATTCAAATGGACTAAATGTTTGTCTAAAAAATAAACTAAATGCAAGTTTTCTACTTTTGCCACAATGACATGAGTCACAAACTTTATTTACTGAAAGGAAATCAAATTACTCTAAATGTAGTCTACTCTTCAACTTCTGAATGACTTTATCTGAAGGATGTCTGAGTCTCACATGCCACATCCTAGTTGGGGCAATTGGTGTATCTGTCATCATCACTCTAGAAAGATGAAGACCATCAACTCGCTACGTTAGAACTATCTTCCTTAAAATAATAATCCCAAGGAAAATATTCAATTGAACAGTTGTTATCTTTAGTAAAGTGGGCAACAGACAAAAAATTCTATTTAATGTGAGGCACAACTAGAACATTTTTTAAGACTAAATCTGAATATGATGTTTTAACGACAGAAGTACCAATTGCAGAAATGTGCAAACTTTTATTGTCACCCATCATAACCTGATCTGATCCTAGGTCAGTTTGAGATTGATCCAAACAGAAAGGGTTGTAGGCCATATGACTACTAACACCAGAATCAACCAACAAACTAAAAGAGCTGATTGGATGGAGTTGAATTCGCTTTTAGGACCCAATAGGCATTCCCACAAAAGCCTATTGCATTTCACTGTATTTACATGACATTGAGCAATTCATTGTCATGTAAACTATCTTGTGGCAAATTTTCCATTTAGCACTTCTACGGTCTTGAATGTTGTTCTGATTACAAGTAGTAGTAGTTCTCATCTAACCTTGACTAAAGTAATTAGGACGATGAAATTTCCTTGTTGCCGATGTCTAGTGGTGTTAGACAAAAATTGAGAATTAGCATGAATACTTGCATTGCGATTTGACTATCATCCCATTTTTTATTTCCTTGACGTTGTTCTTATTGGTTATTACGTGTAGCCACAAAACAACAGGCTGAGTCAAGTATATGATGACTTGACGCTCTAGACTATTACGATTGAGCCTTTGTTCATGGCTCAAGAGGCATGCTCTCAATTCATTAAGAGGTAGTTCAAGTCTATTTTCCATGGCAACGACCAACTGATCATACTCAAATCCAAGACCGTTAAGGACATTTGTGACAAAATCGGAGTCAGAAACAAGATTGTGACAATAGTGATGAAGTGTTGGAGATATTCATGATAGCCGATTTGGATCCTTTGGTTAGGGTGTGGAGTTGATCTAAAAGGTATGATTTTTTAGCCTGAGAGTGTTGTATGAAAATATTTTTAAGGGTGTCACAAACCATTTTTAAAGTGGAAAGCCTATGAACTTGGGTAAGGAGGTTTTCTGTTAAAGTTGTGATGCAGCTTTTATCAAAGTTATCTTGTTTTTGTCAAGTAATGTAACATCATGACGATGAAGTTTTTATTTGTTTTGGATGTATTTTAAAGGTTCTTCAATGGACCTGTAGACACCCCAATTTGAACGGGCCTTCACTCGAAAAGATCCAAAATAGTAATTTCCCAATAAACTTGGCCAACGGGCCTCAAAGGCCCGAATCATTGAAATGTGACATTTTTGCCAAAATCGAGGCCCCTAAGACCCCCAAAGGGTCTAATGGGCCCGCATGAAAAGGATCTGCATGCTCCAATCTACCCTGCTCCACTCGAAACATCATTTTTCAACAAAATTGGCCAATGGGCTTCAAAAGCCCAAATCATTAAAAACGGCGCTTGTGATCGAACCAAGGCTCCTAAGACCACCCAATGGTCTAAGGGACCCACCAAAGGGAGTAGACCTATCGTATGCTTTCCCAACCTTCACCGCACAACCCATATATCCAAAAATACCCGAACGCTCAATAAAATTCTCCAATGGGCCTAAAAGGCCCGATTTGCCAACACGTGGCATTTTTTATCATACCAATGATTGCAAAAAACTCAAAAAAATTAATAAATAAAAAAATGTGAGACTTGGGATGCCTACTCCTCATCCACCTTCCACCTCCAAATCCACAAACACCCCAAGCCCATTCAAGGCCCACAAGCCCTCAATCCTTTCCTAAATTAATTTCTCACCTTACCCCTAATCTAAAATCAATCCCATATCACCTAAACCCTAAAATGAACCTACCCTAAAAAATCCAACCCAAAACAAACTCCATCCAAGCCAAAATAACCCATTACCCTCCTAAAACCCAAGCCCAATACACTAAAAACCCACAAGACATCATCCCTATCCAATTCATTATCCAACCCATAAACCATCATCCACATCAAACCAATCACCAATTTATCATTAAAAAAATGACACATGTCATCACCCCTCTCACCTCCCTCATCAAATCACCTACCTCCATTACCTTTCTCTAAAAAATCAACTAACCTATCATTTCGCTCCAAAAATCACCTCAACCCATCACCACCCATACCCTAACCTATCTCCATTCTCTAATACCATCAACCACCCACATTACGACCCATATCTCCTACACCTCAACCCATCACTTTTCCTTAAAACACTCCAACAAAATCACCTCAACCCATACTTCCCACCATCATCATCAAACTAACCCATACCATTTTCTCTAATCAACCAACTACCATCACCAATCAAACACCTAACACCTTACATCCCCATTCTCCCTATCAATCATCACTCATCTCAACGCACCAAACACTCTACCCAAATGGATTTGGGTAGGATCCAAACCATTTAGATTTAAACACTACCCATTTCCCCTTATTACACAATTACCCTCATTTTCATTCAAATTCCATACCTTCCACCCCTAAAACCCTTGTCATTATCTCTCCTTTCAACCTTTCACCCCATTATACCCCTAAATACCCTTCAAACATCTATAAATACCCTCTTCCTTTTCCCAAAATGGGTTAACGACCATTACCAAGTCTCACATAAAAAAAATATATAATTCACTCAATCTATTCTCTACTCATCTCTTCTCTATTCTCACATCAACCTTCCAAAAAAAGAAAAAATACTCTTTCACATATTCAAAAGGACCTTAGAAGACATTGAAGAAGAAGAAGAAGAAAAGTAAGGAAAGAAAAGAGGAAGCATCAAGGTGGGTGCAACAAAAATACCCCCCCTCCCTTTCTCTCTACCTTCTCCTCCTCCCTCTTCTATCATCCCCCATTCTCTTCATTTTGTTTTAGATGGACTTAGGATAAATGGTCTTCAAGGCTTAGGTCTATTAGGATCACATCCATCAATGATTTGATCCTATGATCAAGTCGAAAGTAAAACCCCTATTTAGGGTACAGATGCACACATGTAGCACCTTATTTTTCATTTTTTTAAATCCAAAAAATGATCGTGTTCTTTGAGGTTACCGTCACTTGGAGGGGAGAAAAGGGTGCCTAACACCTTCCCTTTTCTTTAATTGAGCCGCTTACCCCGATCTCAAGGGGTATCAGTACCTCATCCGTTGAGAGTCACTACGTATCAAAAATGTCATTTTTTCCAAAAAATGTACATCGGGTGACTATTCACACCCATTTATAATATGAATGGTGGCAACTCCAAATCTTAGTAGACGTGGCCATCGTAATCGCGAAACCACATATCTACAGCTAACGACTCCACTGGGGAACTTGGCTCATCCCTTGTGACAACTCGGTCTTCTTGATAAAAAAAAAAGAGTTTGTTTACTAGCATTGTTTATTTGTTGTTTGTCTCTTATTTCTTTTATTTTTATTTTTTAATTTTCAAGTCCCAATTTGTAATATTTATTTACTTATGTTACTTTCGTTACATATTTGTAAGGGGATTGATGAAAAGGAATGAAAAGAAAAACCTACCACATGTGCACTTGCGAGCATAGCCCCACTTCACAAACCACCTCACCCTCAATGTATTTAGCCTCAATGCCTAGTAATTCTACGGCTTGAGATCGTTATTTCAAGTGTCGGGGATGAACACATCAAATCCAATCACCAACCAACGACGTGCGTACTTCGATATGCATTAAGGTTTGAAGATCAGGTAGCCGTAAAACTGCCTACTAGCCGCATGCATGTGCCCAATTAGACAATGCTAGGACACAAGTTATAATTTTATATCGACCCCCAAGGCAATGTTGTATGTGATCATTGTAGTCGCACCTCGAAGCCCAAGTTGTAAGCCCAAAGGAGGCAATTTGATTGTAGGTTTATTTTGTGCTCTTTTTTATCTCCCCTTAGGTAAAGGGGAATGCATGTCATGTTGCATCACATCCATGTTCAAACAAAAAAACAACAAGAAAAAAACAGTGAAGGAAGGAAGCAAAGTAATTGACCAAAGACCAGTTCTGTGAAATTCCAGAAACTGGAATTTTTTTTGGTCCGTGTCCATAACACGGATTGCCAAAAATGTGCCTCATCCGTATTTGGAACACGGTTGAAATAGTTAGCACCTCACCGTGTTTTAAGCACGGTTAAAACAATGAATGTCTCATCCGTGCCCAAAACACGGATAACAGAAGGGTAATTACATCTGTGCCATTAATACGGACCAGAATGAATCCGAGCCCACAGAATAAATACAGTCCATTTTTAAAGGAACCCACCTACCATGGATCAAACATTGATGACACCCTTTTAGGAAAATCCCAAATTTTTGAAAAACTAAGTGAAATGGATTTTTTTTAATCAATGTTTTCAACAAAGTACAAAAAATAAAAATTAAAAATTAAAAAATAAAAATAAAAAAGAAAAAGAAAAGGAAAAAGGGCGTGCGGATTTTCCAAATCAAATCCATTTTGTGAACCGACCCATGTCTATTTCAATTGGGTCCATGACCCAGATCCATATCCATTTTAACTGGGTCCATGACCCAGATCAATTACAATTGGGTCTATGACCCAGATCCATTTTAATTGGATCCTCGACCCAAATCCAAACCCATTTCAACTAGGTCCATGACCCTGAAAGCGCCTTCGATCCGCGGGGTGCGCGGATCCGCTTTTGACCTTTGAGGTTTGGGAGTCGCCACCTAGTTATTTCGGTCTAGGAACCGAACATTGACTCTAAAAGACAAAAGAAACTAATCTACGAAAAATAAGAAACTAAGTCCAGGGATCACGTTACGGAGTTGGAAGGTGTTAGGCACCAACCCCGTCCGGCAAAGACCGGTCTCTACTAATTTTCAAGTAGAACTACAATGCTAAAATGACCTAATCAATAAAAAAAATAAAAATACTTATCTCCGAACGTAACGATTTTCTTTTCCCTCAGATCTGATAGAACAACTTCTTGTACAGTATTCCTCGCTTCGTTCTACCATCGGATATGATTTCTGATCTCCGAGGTGAGGTATCTCCTTCTTAGATCTGGATTTTTCTAGTTTGTTATGGATTTTGGAGTGTTTTTGAAGGACTTTTAGGTATTTTTTAGGCTAAAATCGAAGAAGGGATGTTAGGTAAGGAGTTGGGACTTCAAAATTGAGGTTTATGGGAGATTAGGGAGGCTTTTTGACCTACTTCTCTTAGGATTTTTGATTTGATAAGAAAATAGGGTGTGAGGACCTCTATTTATAGATTTTTTTAAGGGTTGATTTAGATAGCATTAGTATTTGATTATAATTCTTTTAATTAGAGTTGTGTTTTAGTTAGAATTGTTTTAGGTAGAATTGTATTTTAATTAAAATTATTTTAGGTAGAGTTGTATTTTAGTTAAGACTCTATTAGATAGAGTTATTATTTAATTAGAACTCTTTTAGGGTTTTGACTTTTGGTCTTATTTGATTGACTTTTAATATTTTGACTTTAGTCTTAATTGATTGACTTTTAATATCTTGACTTTAGTCTTACTTAATTGACTTTAATTTTAACTTTAGTCTTACTAGATTGACTTTAATACCTTGACCTTAGTCTTGCTTGATTGACTTTAATTTTTTGGAGAACCCTCCTCTATCATATCTTTAATTCTTTGGACCCCCAAATGGAGGGGTCCTTAAATAAATATCTCACGAACCCTCAACAATTTTTCATGAGAGCCCGATTGATCAATTTTTTTAGTTCAAACTTTTAAATTAATTTCATTAATGTTCACTTTAATTATTTAATGTTTTATTTATTAATTTTAAAATTTTTAATTATGAAAATTGTGAAATTACCGTTTTACCCCCGGAGAGGACTTTTCACGTTTTAAGTTGATTTTTAATCTTCTAGGATGTTTTAGAATCAATTTGTCGTAAGGAATTCAATGAAAATACTGATTTTTATCATTTATGAAATTTTTTGTGTGGAATGATCGTGAACTTTATGAGGGGAATTTTCATAATTTTATCAAATTCTGTTAAAATTGGCGAAATGATTTATTTGATTTCGATTTGTTGTTTTATGTGTTTGAATGGATTTTCCTAAGCGTAAAGGGTTATTTTGATGTTAGGGGTATTTTGGTAATTTGATAGTTTTTATTGATTTTTATCGTGAAGCTTTTTTTTGTCTGAAAAATGATGATTTCTATGTTTCTGGAGTCGTATTTTCCTAGCGTAGCATGGTTTCTAAGGTTTTGTCAGTTTGAAATACCTTATCCGGATTTCTGAAACATTTCTGGTAACGAAATAAAGCAATGAAATAAACATCCATCATTGGAAATCCTTGCGATCAGGTTGACGAATTGATTAATCAGGCGAGTGCAAAAATGGGGTGTCTGTAGATGGCCCTCTTTGGCAGAAGGTTGAAGCAAACTAGATAGCAAATCTATTTTGATAGATAGTGTGATATCCGAATGCCAAAGTTAGTGACAATTCATTTCGCAGCCTGATTTAACAATTCGTCAAGGTGTTTGGATCCTTGAGCATAAAACTCTCCCCGAACTAAAAGGTTGTCAGGTCCTCGAGCTTGAGCTCTCACTGACAGTGTCAGATCCTTGAATTTTATAAAATTCTCCTTGACTAATGAAAAAGTACACGTGTGTGCAAATGTGTGATGCTTACTGAGTAAAAATGTGTCAGGTTCTAAAGATCTTCTCTTACTGACAATAATGATTCAAAATTGAAATGTGCTTATGCAACGAAATCAATCATGACAAGATTTAACAATGTGGTAATCGAAGTCATAACATTGTAGGAACTTCGTTAAATCCTATTTGAAATTCTTTTTTAATGTTCGAAAAAGTTTGAGTCTTGTTTATCGGACTCGAACCTATTGTAGCCACGCTTCTCGGGCTAAAGAACTTAAACAATCCTGTTAATTCAATATGATACAAATAAAGCTGGAGTCTTGTTTCTTGAACTCTGACTAAGGTTTAGAGGAACTTAAACAATCCTATTAAACATGGAGTCTCGTTTCTCGGACTCGAGCTAAGGTTTGTAGGCACTTCAAAAAGCCTATTCATTATATGATTCAAAAAGTTGGAGTCTCGTTTCTTGGACTCAAACTTAAGTTTGTAGGCACTTCAAAAAGCTTATTCATTCTATGATTCAAAAAGTTGGAGTCTCGTTTCTCGAACTCGAACTTAGGTTTATAGGCACTTCAAAAAGCCTATTCATTCTATGATTCAAAAAGTTGGAGTCTCGTTTCTCGGACTCGAACTTAGGTTTGTAGGCACTTCAAAAAGCCTATTCATTCTATGATTCAAAAAGTTGGAGTCTCGTTTCTCGGACTGGAACTTAGGTTTGTAGTCACTTCAAAAAGTCTATTCATTCTATGATTTAAAAAGTTGGAGTCTCGTTTCTCGGACTCGCACTTAAGTTTATAGGCACTTCAAAAAGCCTATTCATTCTATGATTCAAAAAGTTGGAGTCTCGTTTCTCGGACTGGAACTTAGGTTTGTAGTCACTTCAAAAAGTCTATTCATTCTATGATTCAAAAAGTTGGAGTCTCGTTTCTCGGACTCGCACTTAGGTTTATAGGCACTTCAAAAAGCCTATTCATTCTATGATTCAAAAAGTTAGAGTCTAGTTTCTCGGACTCGCACTTAGGTTTGTAGGCACTTCAAAAAGCCTATTCATTCTATGATTCAAAAAGTTGGAGTCTCGTTTCTCGGACTCGAACTTAAGTTTGTAGGCACTTCAAAAAGCCTATTCATTCTATGATTCAAAAAGTTGGAGTCTCGTTTCTCGGACTCGCACTTAGGTTTATAGGCACTTCAAAAAGCCTATTCATTCTATGATTCAAAAAGTTAGAGTCTAGTTTCTCGGACTCGCACTTAGGTTTGTAGGCACTTCAAAAAGCCTATTCATTCTATGATTCAAAAAGTTGGAGTCTCGTTTCTCGAACTCGAACTTAAGTTTGTAGGCACTTCAAAAAGCCTATTCATTCTATGATTCAAAAAGTTGGAGTCTCGTTTCTCGGACTCGCACTTAGGTTTATAGGCACTTCAAAAAGCCTATTCATTCTATGATTCAAAAAGTCAGAGTCTAGTTTCTCGGACTCGCACTTAGGTTTGTAGGCACTTCAAAAAGCCTATTCATTCTATGATTCAAAAAGTTGGAGTCTCGTTTCTCGGACTCGCACTTAGGTTTATAGGCACTTCAAAAAGCCTATTCATTCTATGATTCAAAAAGTTAGAGTCTAGTTTCTCAGACTCGCACTTAGGTTTGTAGGCACTTCAAAAAGCCTATTCATTCTGTGATTCAAAAAGTTAGAGTCTCATTTCTCGGACTCGAACTTAGTAAGCCACGTTTCTCGGGCTTAGATTTATAGGAACTTAAACAATCCTATTAATTCTTTCTATGATTCAAAATCGAGCTCAAAGTTTGAAATATCAGACCTCTATGGGCTTATCATGCATCTGGATTCATAATTATCATTGGGCTTCGCCGGACTTTTAAGCTTTTGTAAGATTTTCTTTTTATCATGTGATTAAGAACAAAAACTTTGGAATTAAATGACCATAAAAAATGCCCCTAGTTTCAAGATTGGCTTTAACGGAGACTTGACTACGAGACTGATGGAATGGATTACGCTTGAAAAATATGGACTCTGATGTATGACAGATAGAAGAACTGACATTTTCTTAAATTTAAGACTCTTAAGATTATCATATGTGCAATAAAGAATTGATCATTATTTTTGAGAAATACTTGAGCTGGACTTAAAAAATCTTGATAAATATTAGAATAGAAGATCTTTCTCTTCAAGGTGGTTGATGATTCTACATCTTCCATTAGCGAACACTTGAACAAGTAAACATACTTTTGAAGATCCTACAATGTTCAAGATGACTTTTGATTATTTCGACTTCAACATTGTCTTCGTCGGATATGAGCTCTAAAATGAATATTGTGGCTTGAATGGTTCTGCATTTTCTAGCTTCTGCACAAAAGCTTCCTTCTGAATTTTTCTTCTTAATGAGACATTTCCTCCCATTTGATGATGCCCTAATTTTTGCCTAGATCGCCTCTTCAGGTTTTCAATCTAGCGGATTTTATTTTTCTTTTTCTGATGATGCCTTGATTTTTACCTAGGTCGCCTTTTCAGGTTTTCAACCTAGCAGGCTTTCTTTTTTTATAGTTATGCCCTAAATTTTTCCTAAGTCGTCTTTTCGGATTTTTGACTTAGCGGGCTTCTCTTTTTTCTTGATGATCTTGAATGACCAACTCGACAACTTCTTGGTTCCCTGCATCTTAACTGAGTCAATTAGCATTCAGGAGGACTTAATAGCTGGGCTTAGGATATGGTTTAGAAAGAAAAGATATAAGGCTCAACTTCCCAAAATGCCCCTAGTTTGATATTCTCTCTTTTCTGTCAATTATTTTGATTTTTTCTAAATGCCTCTAGTTTGACATTCTTTTTTATCAATTCTTTTGATTCTTTTTTCTAATGCCCTTAGTTTGGCATTCTTTTCTTTTGAACATTTCAATAGGGGATTTTTCTTTTGGATAACACTTTCCTTAAGAGAATACATTTTTCTTTTAATGACCGGGGCCTGAAGTAACTTCTAAGGTTGCCAACGTACTCCAAATATTTTTTTTTTCCTTTTGGGATCAGGTCAAAATGTAGTTCATACCAAGATTCCCTCCCAAGGTTGGTCGGTGTGGTTTAGAAAAAAAAGGTTATTGATTTTTTTAAAGGCTAAGAGGGGCTAAAGAAAGTTATCTTTTTATTGGTTAGACAGGAAAATGGTTCGACCAAAGAAGGCCTCATTTGATGAATGTTGTTTGACTTGGTTAAAGTTTCAGGAATTCGATATCTGGATTGCTATGTCGAGTAAGGTCTTCTTTTGAGAATGAATATTCTTTAGTCTTCTTTTGTGAAATCAAGTATGATTGAGTTTTCTGACTATTCAACTCTTCTAAAACTTCGAGAAAATCATTTATTCTCTTATGAATGAAAACTCTCCTCTTTTGAGTGAGAAACATGGTAGATCCACTTGTAAGTCTTAACGTCTTTGTCAATGCTTTCAGCCATATCATTTTTAACCAATAATCTTTGACTTTGAAATCACTCTTGACTTTATGTCTTGATCTATATTTTTATGTGATCCATCCATATATCCTTATGAGACCATGCAAGAAACATTGTTGAATTTCTTAAGTAAGTTTACTATTCTCTCATGTTCTCCTGAGGATAATGTAGTACCGATTTGCACTTCTAGAGTGTACTCTTTAACTCTACTATTTATCAAGTTAGATTTGTGAGCTTTAAGTCATTTCTCAAATTAGATTTTATATTCACATCATTATTGTACACATGATAATCAAAAGCTTCTTTATTTTATTGGAATTGAAAAGAACATAGATTGACAAACCTAACTAAAACCCAAAAATAAAGATGACTAACTGAATTCAAAGACTAACGCAACTGAAGCTAAAAAAAAAAACTAAGACGACATCATTATGAATGGAGGGACACAATTCTAGAGTCTATGTCACTTCAGTTATCTTCGATGGATGATTTGAACTTGCCTACTTTTACTATCTCTTCATATTCTGATTCAAGCCTGTCATAACAGGACAACCCGTTGCTTCAATGATTTCTCTGTTCTTTAGTTCTGTCACTGCCTTAGGGTAGTTGAACTCATTCTAGCATAGAACGAATATACTATTTAGACCGATTAGGTGAATGAAGGAAACTGGGTCAACTGATTTGGGTTTGGATATTGATATTAGGTTCAGAGTAGGAGGGGGTTGATTTTGAAAGGTAGGCAAAGGGTTAGTCTTAACATTAGGAGTAGTAGGAGTGGGTATGGTGACTTTTCCTTGCTCAATAAGGTCTTGGATAGCATGTCGGAGAGTAATACACCTGTCAAGAACATGACCAGGCATCTGATGGAATTCACAGAATTGTCCATTATCCATGTTTGGAGGAAGAGGATTAGGCAAAGGCTTAGGTTGTAAAGGTGTCAGCAATCCCTTTTTCATCAATTTTTGATAAGCAACACTAAGGAACATTCCAAGATTGGCAAACTGTCTTCTAGGCTTAGCTTGTGAAGGCTGAGTAACTTGAGGAGATAATGCGAAGGAGGTGTTGGCAACTTGTAAGGAATTAACATTAGGTTTGAAATGTTTGGGTTTTGACTCAGACGAGTTACCAAAAAGTCCCGAAGAGTAAGCATCCTCAACTTGATTTCCAGCCTCAATGAGGGATTGAAAAATAGGAAGGTACTGAGGCATCAAGTACTTGGCATAATTTGGAGTGAGATTCCTGAGGATAATCTTGACTTGTTCCTTCTCTTGAGGTTGGTCCCGCAATTGAGCTGCTTTAGCTCTCCATCAAGCAATGAACTCAGTGAAAGTTTCCCTGGGTTTCTGTTTAGTAGTTTGTAGATCACTTCTTGTGAGTTCAATATCCGTATTAAATGAATATCGATCAATAAACTCCTTCATCAGTTCATGCCACGTTCTTACCCGAGATGAGTCCAATGACATTAACCAGCGTAGGGCAGGACCTGTAAGGGTTCTTTGAAAAAGTTGTGTCATCTGTTCTTCACTCAAACCCTGAGATTGCATGATGCCGACATATACTTTTAAGTGAGTCCTAGGGCATCTAATACCGTCAAACTTCTCAATATTTGGCATTGTGAACTTCTCTAGCAGACGGACCGTGGGAAACAAGGTCATTGCCCCTAATCCAAGAGTTAGATGTCAGGGTCTTTAATATTCTTCAAAGCAGTTTCAACCTGAGTTATTCGATGATCTAGGACAGGGTCGACGTGTAACTGATCATCTTCTTGATTTTGAACGAGGTCAAAAACATCCTGAGGTTCTATAACTTTATCTTTTTCCTTTTTAATTTTCAGGGATTCAATTTGTGTTTGAACAGAAGCAATAATCTGTGCTTGAAAAGATTCTAAAATCTGACGGAGTACAGCTTCATCCATGGTACTCGTTTCTTCTCGTGGCAAAGACTGACTACTTGGCAATGGTACTCTGGAAAGACGACTATTTTCACGGACCCAAAGTGGTACAGATGGAGGTTTAAAACGTTTAGGACCAATTATCATCTGATTGGAAGTAAACCAAGGTTAACCATTGACTCTAAAGGTTTGACTCTTAACCACATGATTAAAGTTTCGATATAGAATAGCCCAAGTCCAGTGGAAAATATCGAATCCAAATGCACTATAAGTCTATAGTGACCAAGAAAGGGAGAAAGGTTAAACGCGGGTCTACCCCTGATTGGGATTGAACCTTTAATCAGACAAATTAATTTGATCTTAAGATCGAATCTTTCTATACAAAGTGGTCTAGATCTTTAAAAGTGAAACCAATTAGTCCAACTGATTTGGTATTGATCAGTTTGATCCATTTGTCAATTGGGCCAACTAGTTTAAGTGGTTTAAATTAATCGGTACATTTCACCGATTGGGTTGGACCGATATTGTGGGTTCTATTTGATTATTCTGGATCGGTCCGCCCACTTACCTGTTGGTTGGATTGAATAAAGCAACCCGGGAACACCCATAGTCAGTTCGGGTCGTGACCTACAAGGAAGGTTTCTAGACTCTAAGCTTATTACGTGCAATGCATTTTATCTGGCCACCCTTGCCCAAATACACTTATATACCTCTCGATAAGTGGTGACTTGATTTGATATACCGTATAGGTGATAATCTAAAACCTCAATTCACTTTTCTGAAGTTAAAAACAGCTAGTTTGATCTCCAGTTGAGAGGTGGCGCACAATACTGAGTAAGGGCCCACTTAAATACCTCTCGTCTAGAATAGACATAGTCTATCCCCCTCGTACAGTAGGGTACATCGGGGCAAGATCTCGCTTAGGCACCAGTTTTGACCAAGAAGTGCAATTGATATACTTAGATTATCTTTTACATACCTATGGGTACGAGTCAAGAGTTGTAGCTTTCATAAATGGTTTGGCATCCCACGAGGGGACTGACCACGTACTAGTACTACGTTGGCAATCGGGACATGTGACTGTGTGGCTCACAATAGGTCAAAGGCTCAGGTCACTCCAGCCTGGGTGCATTAATATACCTCTCAGAATCACCTGATTAGACGGTATTGATGCCCCAGTTTGATATACCCTAAGGTACGTGATTGGAGTTGTGGTTTTCATGTATGACGTCGCATCTCCGAAGAGACCGAGCCACGCACTAGTGCCACGTTGGCTATATAGGATGTGTACGTGTGCAATCCAATAATATAAACGTGCTAGTGGTGTGTGCACAGTAGGGTGGGGTATGCCTGGGGCTTTTTCAAACAAATGGGCCCATAGGCTTAATCAAACCATCACAACATGAATATCATATGAATATTACCCACATAATTCATCACATCAAGATTAAGATCAAAGCATGTACATCAAAATATATCTATCAAGATCATAGTAAATCAATTAATGAGCATGGCATATAATAATTGATCAAACAAACATTGCAATAGGCATAATTTTTATAAATTTTAAGGTCCAATCAATGATCACTTTTGGGTGATCCAAAATAAATCGAGATTCCAATAGATGTTACATTGATGATAGAATGACAATTGTTGAGATGAGTTCACTCTTAAGAACATTAATTGTGCTAACATTAGATAAATTTGGATTTTCTGTGAATTAGGAAAATACAATCCGAATTTGCATCGATGATATCTAAGGTTCTCGATAACGAAATCGAGTGAATTCAAGTCCTAAATTAATCTACTCGATGGGATCTACGTTTTATTAATAGGTGCCCAGACTTAATTCTAAGTAGAATGTTCTGTAAAAACGTTTTAACATTGCTGTCCCAACCTTCATTCAGAAACAATTCCAGATTTACATATTGAACTTGCATCGATGATATCTAAGGCTTCTGATAACGAAATTGAGTGAAATCAGGTTCTTAATTAATCTACTCGATGAGATCTACGTTTTATTAATAGGTTCCCAGACTTAATTCTTACTAGAATATTCTGTAAAAACGTTTTACCATTGCTGTCCCAACCTTCATTTAGAAACAATTCCAGATTTACAGATTGAACTTGCATCGATAATATCTAAGGCTTTCGATAACGAAATTGAGTGAACTCAGGTTCTAAATTAATCTACTCGATGAGATCTACATTTTATTAATAGGTTCTCAGACTTAATTATTGCTAAAATATTCTGTAAAAACGTTTTAACGTTACTGTCCCAACCTTCATTCAGAAATAATTCCAGATTTACAGATTGAACTTGCATCGATGATATCTAAGGCTTTTGATAACGAAATTGAGTGAACTCAGGTTCTAAATTAATCTACTCGAGGAGATCTAAGTTTTATTAATAGGTTCCCAGACTTAATTCTCACTAGAATATTCTGTAAAAATGTTTTAATATTTCTGTCCAACCTTCATCATTCCATCATTTTCATAGGTCAATTTCAATCTTTCATTATTTAGGTGTCATCAAAAGTGATCCTTAATTGGGAAAAAAATGCAATACCCAAAATCATCCACAATCAAACCACAAAAATAAATAAATAAATAAAATAAATCGAACTAAATAATAAAAAAAACTAGGTTACCTTGGCAATGCTCCCATACTTGGGATTTTTCAAGTTTGATCCTCAATAGTCCCCAGCGGAGTCGCCACTAAAAGCGCCCTCGATCCGCGGGGTGCACGGATCCACTTTTGACCTTTGAGGTTTGGGAGTCACCACCTAGTTATTACGGTCTAGGAACCGAACATTGACTCTAAAAGACAAAAGAAACTAATCTACGAAAAAGAAGAAACTAAGTCCGGGGATCACGTTACGGAGTTGGAAGGTGTTAGGCACCAACCCCGCCCGGCAAACACCGGTCTCTACTAATTTTCAAGTATAACTACATTGCTAAAAAGACCTAATCAATAAAAAAAATAAAAATACTTATCTTTTCCGAACGCAACGATTTTCTTTTCCCTCAGATTTGATAGAACAACTTCTTGTACAGTATTCATCGCTTCGTTCTGCCATCGGATCTGATTTCTGATCTCCGAGGTGAGGTATCTCCTTCTTAGATCTGGATTCTTCTAGTTTGTTATAGATTTTGGAGTGTTTTTGAAGGGCTTTTAGGTGTTTTTTAGGCTAAAATCGAAGAAGGGATGTTAGATAAGGAGTTGGGACTTCAAAATTGAGGTTTATAGGAGATTAGAGAGGCTTTTTGACCTACTTCTCTTAGGATTTTTTATTTGATACGAAAATAGGGTGTGAGGACCTATATTTATAGATTTTTTTAAGGGTTAATTTAGATAGCATTAGTGTTTGATTATAATTCTTTTAATTAGAGTTGTGTTTTAGTTAGAATTGTTTTAGGTAGAATTGTATTTTAATTAGAATTATTTTAGGTAGAGTTGTATTTTAGTTAAGACTCTATTAGATAGAATTATTATTTAATTAGAACTCTTTTAGGATTTTGACTTTTGGTCTTATTTGATTGACTTTTAATATTTTGACTTTAGTCTTAATTGATTGACTTTTAATATCTTGACTTTAGTCTTACTTAATTGACTTTAATTTTGACTTTAGTCTTACTAGGTTGACTTTAATACCTTGACCTTAGTCTTGCTTGATTGACTTTAATTTTTTGGAGAACCCTCCTCTATCATATCTTTAATTCTTTGGACCCCCAAATGGAGGGGTCCTTAAAGAAATATCTCATGAACCCTCAACAATTTTTCATGAGAGTCCGATTGATCGATTTTTTTAGTTCAAACTTTTAAATTAATTTCATTAATGTTTCACTTTAATTATTTAATGTTTTATTTATTAATTTTAAAATTTTTAATTATAAAAATTGTGAAATTACCATTTTACCCCCGGAGAGGACTTTTCACGTTTTAAGTCGATTTTTAATCTTCTAGGATGTTTTAGAATCGATTTTTTGTAAGGAATTCAATGAAAATATTGGTTTTTATCATTTATGAAATTTTTTGTGTGGAATGATCGTGAACTTTATGAGGGGCATTTTCGTAATTTTATCAAAATTTTTTAAAATTAGCGAAATGATTTATTTGATTTCAATTTGTTGTTTTATGTGTTTGAATGGGTTTTTCCTAAGAGTAATGTAGGCTCTAGGATTGTTTTGATGTTAGGGGTATTTTGGTAATTTGATAGTTTTTTAGTGATTTTTATCGTGAAACTTCTTTTTGTCTGAAAAATGATGATTTCTATGTTTCTGGAGTCGTATTTTCCTAGCGTAGCGTGGTTTCTAAGGTTTTGTCAGTTTGAGATACCTCATCCGGATTTCTGAAACATTTCTAGTAACGAAATAAAGCAATGAAATAAACATCCATCATTGGGAATCCTTGCGATCGGGTTGACGAGTTAATTAATCAGGCGAGTGCAAAAATGGGGTGTTTACAGACCCAGATTCATTTTCAACTGAGTCTACAACCCAGATCCATTTTCAAACTGGGTTTACGACCAAGATCCATTTTCAACTAGGTCCATGACCCAGATCTATTTTCAAACTGGGTCTATGACCCAGATCCATTACAATTGGGTCCAAGACCCCAATCCGTTTCAACTATGACCACAACTCAGATCCATTACAACTGGGTCCAAGACCCCAATCCGTTTCAACTATGACCACAACCCAGATCCGTTTTGACTAGGTCTAAGACCCAGATCCACTAAAAATCTTTTCCATATCCAATTTCGAACCAAGTCCATGATCTGACAAAAGTAACAACCGATCAATCAACTCAAATGCATTCAATTTTCTCAACAAGAAAAAAAAATTTTAAGCACTAATTGCAGTTCTTGATCAAAGTCGGTGCCTAGAAAGATCTTACCCTATTGATACGAGGGGGATAGACTACGTCTATTCAAGGAAATGAGGTGATTTAAGAGTACCATTGTGCGCCACCTCTTCCTTGGAGATCTACCTGGCCAGTATTGATTTCAGAGGACTGAATTGAAGGCTACCAAAAACATGGGTTACTCCAACTCGATTTATCTCATAAACTACTCTTTCAAAACATCTTACTGACTCCATGTCGATGCCAGCTCCGTGCTGATGAAACTACTTTTTCAAAATATTTTCCCGACTACGCGTCGATGTCAGCTCCGTGCTGATGAAATTACTTTTTCAAAATATTTTCCCGACTCCGTGTCGATGCCAACTCCGTGCTGATTCCAACTCTGGGTTGATGTCGACTCCGTGTCGATGCCGGCTCCGTGCTGATGAAAATACTTTTTCAAAATATTTGACTCTGTGTTGATGCTAGCTCCGTGTTGATGAAACTACTTTTTTAAAATTTTTTCCCAACTCCGTGTCGATGCCAATTCCGTGCTAATGAAATTACTTTTTCAAAATGTTTTCCCGACTCCGTGTTGATGCCAGTTCCGTGCTGATGCCAACTCCGTGTTGATGCCGACTCCATGTCAATACCAATTCCATGCTGAGATCATTCCATTTTCAAAATATTTTACCGACTCCGTGTTGATGCTAGCTCCATACCGATGAAACTACTTCTTCAAAACATTTTACCGACTCTATGTCGATGCCAGCTCCGTGCTAATGTAATTCTTTTTAAAAGCACTTCACCAACTTCGTGTTGAGGCCAGCTCCGTGCCGAGAAATTATTTTTTTGTTAAAACTCATAGCAAACAACTTTACCTGACCTGATAAAACATCATGTATCTTCATTTTTGTAAACAAGATAGTAACGCTTAGTCTTCTATACCCACAGGTGGCCAAACGAAAGAAATATAAGCAGCCAAAGGTACCTTCATATTTTCTTAGATCATCTACAGTCACCATGAGTTCTTCCGAACCGACACAGCCCCCAGCGGCCTAAACGTCGGGTATCGATCCACAAATAGCAGCACTATTGAAAATAATTGAGAGGCAAGAAAAGATAGTCAGTACCGTGTTAGCCAACGCCAGCATCATACAAGCCTAAATAATACAGCAACACGCGTCCGGATCAAATTAGGATTTTCCCGAGCAACCTCCACAGGGACCACAGACCACCGTTCCACCTGCAATGCTGAATACCAGGGGCCCCGCTCTATATTCCACAGAATCGACCACCCCCTGTGGTTATTCTTAATGACGAATGTGAGTACAAGGCCACAGAGGCCAAAAGCATAACAGATGAAAAATTGGCTCAGCAAATCGAGTCTCTGCAGGAAGAGATGAGAAGAATGAAGGGCATCAACACGATGAATAGAACTCGGTTCAAGGACCTCTGCTTCTACCCCAATGCTCAACTACCAGCCAAGTTCAAGTGTCCAGAGTTCAAGTAATATAACGGAGTAGGGTGTCCTTTGTCGCATCTAAAGATATATTGTGGATCTATGTGCCAATATGGCGAAGACGACAAGCTGTTGGTACAATTATTCCAGAGGAGTTTAACGGGACCGGCACTCAAATAGTTTTCTGGATTGGACCACACGCTCATCAAAAACTGGCAGGACTTAGCTGAGATATTCTGGCAAAATTACCGGTTCAATACAGATGTTGGTCTAGATTGAAACGACATGGCCAAAATAACAAGAAAGCAACGGAAAATGGTGAAAGAGTACGATCAGAGGTAACGAGAGTCTGCCTCACAAGTAAGGCTCGCAATGACCGAACAAGAGATGAACACCACGTTCATCTCGACATTAAGGCACGCCTTCTATACTCACCTGGTGGGGCACACTACAGGCACATTCTCGAATCTAGTACAGGTAGCAGACCGGGTTGAGGACGGGATCCGAACCGGTCTGATATTTGATTTCACAAGTCTAGGGACAACAACAGGAATCTCTTCTCAGAGAAAGCCAGTGCTTATGGGAAAGAAAAGAGAAGAACCACAAGTCAACAATGTACAGCCAAACCGACCCCTCTTCATTCCTTCACCAGCACCAAGACCACAAGCACCATCAACTTCATGGGCTCCAACACCCATGCTTTTTAAACTAGCCTGAGACTGAGACGTATCACCCGAGTTAACTCGGTATCAGAGCTTAACAAGACCAACTCACAAAATGATTTTTTTGATCGAGTTCTACATCTCATGTACAATTTTTCGAGTTATCTCATGAGACGTCTCAAACGTATCAGAAAACTCATCCAAGACGACTCGGTATCGAAGCTGAACGAGACGAGACGCGTACTGAGTTTCAAAACCATGCCAACACCTCCACCAGCATGGAACCCTGTACCTCAAAACCAATTCAGGGCAACCCTTCACCAGTCACACAGTAAGCACCGCAGTATGGGCAGGGTCAGCAAGCACGGCCTAATAGAGTTAACAGGGTGTTTACTAGGTTACCCATGTCATTGTCAGAGTTGCTCCTAATACTGCTCAGGGAAGAGTATCTCACGAAAAGACCACCAAATCCAGAGGCTACGAGGGGACCAGGGTACAATCCTAGTTTGTTCGGCGAATTTCATATGGGTACACTAGGACACTCTATAGATCAATGCTGGCAACTCAAACATCAGGTACAAAATTTGATTGATAAGAAGGCTCTCATCCTAGATGGACTTGCCAACCCACCCCAGCAACAGAACATTAATCAAAACCCCCTACCTACTCACAATAGAGAGGGGAGTAGGCACAGGGTAAATGTCATTTACAGAGAACTTGACATCAATCCCTCTAATTTGATAGCCCCTATCGAGGCAAAAATCAGAGTCCACTTAACAAAAGAATCAAAGACGTTAGTAGTTAACACAATCAACCACTACACAACAAGTCCATCTCAAAATTCACAATTGCCTATCAGATTGGCCGACCTTACCATCCATACCACCCATCAAAATATTGCTACTCGACCACCTTTAGTTATACTTTACGGATCACCAAACCATCAAAATTTGACCCGACCTCCTCTTGTTATACTCTACACTGCCAAATCCTCAAGGATCAACCCGACCCCCTTCATATACCATGCATGTCGTCTTCACGTCCATCGCTCATCATTCCATACACTCCATCAACTCTGCACGTAACTCCTCCTGCCACCACTCCATCCAAATCATCACCACCACCCCTCATTCTCAATGTAAAACCCGATCCACCTCCCATGACCATATGCTCACCTAAACCATTCCCCTATAGCTCCAACCAGGCAGTTCCCTAGAGTTACGAGACCAGCATCACCACAATCACAGGAGTTGAAACGATGAAGAAAGCAATGGTGGCTGATGTCGACCATATGACAAGGGCAGGGAGATGCCAAAAATTACTCGAAAGAAAGGGAAGCATCAGGGAAAAAACAAAATAGACCAAAAAAGAGGTGACAGAAGAAGAAAAAAGGAAGGCAAAAGGAAAGGGTAAATTGTATAAAGATGACAAGACGGAAGAGAAGGCAAAAGTGATAGATAAGGAGGCTGTATATTTCATTAAGCTCGTTCGCAAGAGTGAACATAATATAGTGGACCAATTGAACAGACAGCCAGCTCAAATCAGTATTCTGGACCTAATGCAAAAGTCTGAAGAACACCAAGAGGCATTACTAAGAGTTTTGAGAAAATCGCATGTACCTGCAACTACCTCACCGGCACAGTTAAAGCAAACTGTTGGCCAAATCATGGTCCCCAATCCCATTATTTTCACTGAAAGTGAATTCGTGCTAGAAGGACGGGGACACGTGGAACCATTAAACATTATGGTCATGTGCAAGGACATGATGGTTGCCAGGGTGCTGATTGATAATTGCTCAGCGCTTAATGTTTGTCCGCTTGAAATATTCCGAAATCTCAATACTGGTTGATCACATGTCAAGCCCAACAACAAGGTTGTCTGAGGCTTCGATAGTTCAAGAAGAGAATCTTTGGGAGAGGTAGACCTACCATTACCATAGGTCCTTACACCTTTGAGG